>NC_092151.1:887500-1187500 GCF_045791955.1 Oncorhynchus clarkii lewisi | reverse complement strand
ATCCCTCCCCCATCCCTCTTCCAACCCTCCTCCGTCCCTCCTCCATCCCTCCGCCATCCCTCCTCCATCCATCCTAAATCCCTCCTCCATCCCTCCTAAATCCCTCCTCCGTCCCTCCTCAATCCATCATCCGTCCCTCCTCCATCCCTCCTCCATCTCTCTTCCGTCCCTCCTATGTCCCTCCTCCATCCCTCTTCTTGTCCTTCTGTCCTTCTAGCTCCAAAAGCACAGTAATACATAACTAAATGCTTGTGTTTCTACAGTAGAGTAATACATAACTAAATGCTTGTGTTTCTACAGTAGAGTAATACATAACTAAATGCTTGTGTTTCTACAGTACAGTAATACATGACTAAATGCTTGTGTTTCTAGCTCCAACAGCACAGTAATACATAACTAAATGCTTGTGTTTCTACAGTAGAGTGATACATAACTAAATGCTTGTGTTTCTACAGTAGAGTGATACATAACTAAATGCTTGTGTTTCTACAGTACAGTAATACATAACTAAATGCTTGTGTTTCTAGCTCCAACAGCACAGTAATACATAACTAAATGCTTGTGTTTCTACAGTACAGTAATACATAACTAAATGCTTGTGTTCCTAGCAGTACAGTAATACATAACTAAATGCTTGTGTTCCTAGCTCCAACAGTACAGTAATACATAACTAAATGCTTGTGTTTCTACAGTACAGTAATACATAACTAAATGCTTGTGTTTCTACAGTACAGTAATACATAACTAAATGCTTGTGTTCCTAGCAGTGCAGTAATACATAACTAAATGCTTGTGTTCCTCGCAGTGCAGTAATACATAACTAAATGCTTGTGTTTCTACAGTACAGTAATACATAACTAAACGCTTGTGTTCCTAGCAGTGCAGTAATACATAACTAAACGCTTGTGTTCCTAGCAGTGCAGTAATACATAACTAAATGCTTGTGTTTCTACAGTGCAGTAATACATAACTAAATGCTTGTGTTCCTAGCAGTGCAGTAATACATAACTAAATGCTTGTGTTTCTACAGTACAGTAATACATAACTAAATGCTTGTGTTCCTAACAGTGCAGTAATACATAACTAAACGCTTGTGTTCCTAGCAGTGCAGTAATACATAACTAAATGCTTGTGTTTCTACAGTGCAGTAATACATAACTAAATGCTTGTGTTCCTAGCAGTGCAGTAATACATAACTAAATGCTTGTGTTCCTAGCAGTGCAGTAATACATAACTAAATGCTTGTGTTCCTAGCAGTGCAGTAATACATAACTAAATGCTTGTGTTTCTACAGTACAGTAATACATAACTAAATGCTTGTGTTTCTACAGTGCAGTAACACATAACTAAATGCTTGTGTTTCTACAGTACAGTAATACATAACTAAATGCTTGTGTTTCTACAGTGCAGTAACACATAACTAAATGCTTGTGTTTCTACAGTGCAGTAACACATAACTAAATGCTTGTGTTCCTAGCAGTACAGTAATACATAACTAAATGCTTGTGTTCCTAGCAGTGCAGTAATACATAACTAAATGTTTGTGTTCCTAGCAGTGCAGTAATACATAACTAAATGCTTGTGTTTCTAGCAGTGCAGTAATACATAACTAAATGCTTGTGTTCCTAGCAGTGCAGTAATACATAACTAAATGCTTGTGTTCCTAGCAGTGCAGTAACACATAACTAAATGCTTGTGTTTCTACAGTACAGTAATACATAACTAAATGCTTGTGTTCCTAGCAGTGCAGTAATACATAACTAAATGCTTGTGTTTCTACAGTGCAGTAATACATAACTAAATGCTTGTGTTCCTAGCAGTGCAGTAATACATAACTAAATGCTTGTGTTCCTAGCAGTGCAGTAACACATAACTAAATGCTTGTGTTTCTACAGTACAGTAATACATAACTAAATGCTTGTGTTTCTACAGTGCAGTAACACATAACTAAATGCTTGTGTTTCTACAGTGCAGTAACACATAACTAAATGCTTGTGTTCCTAGCAGTACAGTAATACATAACTAAATGCTTGTGTTCCTAGCAGTGCAGTAATACATAACTAAATGCTTGTGTTCCTAACAGTGCAGTAATACATAACTAAATGCTTGTGTTCCTAGCAGTACAGTAATACATAACTAAATGCTTGTGTTTCTAGCAGTGCAGTAATACATAACTAAATGCTTGTGTTTCTACAGTACAGTAATACATAACTAAATGCTTGTGTTCCTAGCAGTGCAGTAATACATAACTAAATGCTTGTGTTCCTAGCAGTGCAGTAATACATAACTAAATGCTTGTGTTCCTAGCAGTGCAGTAACACATAACTAAATGCTTGTGTTTCTACAGTACAGTAATACATAACTAAATGCTTGTGTTCCTAGCAGTACAGTAATACATAACTAAATGCTTGTGTTCCTAGCAGTGCAGTAATACATACCTAAATGCTTGTGTTTCTAACAGTGCAGTAATACATAACTAAATGCTTGTGTTCCTAACAGTGCAGTAATACATAACTAAATGCTTGTGTTCCTAGCAGTGCAGTAATACATAACTAAATGCTTGTGTTTCTACAGTGCAGTAATACATAACTAAATGCTTGTGTTCCTAGCAGTGCAGTAATACATAACTAAATGCTTGTGTTTCTACAGTGCAGTAATACATAACTAAATGCTTGTGTTTCTACAGTACAGTAATACATAACTAAATGCTTGTGTTTCTACAGTACAGTAATACATAACTAAATGCTTGTGTTCCTAACAGTGCAGTAATACATAACTAAATGCTTGTGTTCCTAGCAGTGCAGTAATACATAACTAAATGCTTGTGTTTCTACAGTGCAGTAATACATAACTAAATGCTTGTGTTCCTAGCAGTGCAGTAATACATAACTAAATGCTTGTGTTCCTAGCAGTGCAGTAATACATAACTAAATGCTTGTGTTTCTACAGTGCAGTAATACATAACTAAACGCTTGTGTTCCTAGCAGTACAGTAATACATAACTAAATGCTTGTGTTTCTAGCAGTGCAGTAATACATAACTAAATGCTTGTGTTTCTAGCAGTGCAGTAATACATAACTAAATGCTTGTGTTTCTAGCAGTGCAGTAATACATAACTAAATGCTTGTGTTTCTAACAGTGCAGTAATACATAACTAAATGCTTGTGTTTCTAGCAGTGCAGTAATACATAACTAAATGCTTGTGTTTCTAACAGTGCAGTAATACATAACTAAATGCTTGTGTTTCTACAATGCAGTAATACATAACTAAATGCTTGTGTTCCTAGCAGTGCAGTAATACATAACTAAATGCTTGTGTTTCTACAGTGCAGTAACACATAACTAAATGCTTGTGTTCCTAGCAGTGCAGTAATACATAACTAAATGCTTGTGTTTCTACAGTGCAGTAATACATAACTAAATGCTTGTGTTTCTACAGTGCAGTAATACATAACTAAATGCTTGTGTTCCTAGCAGTGCAGTAATACATAACTAAATGCTTGTGTTCCTAGCAGTGCAGTAATACATAACTAAATGCTTGTGTTTCTACAGTGCAGTAATACATAACTAAATGCTTGTGTTCCTAGCAGTGCAGTAATACATAACTAAATGCTTGTGTTCCTACAGTGCAGTAATACATAACTAAATGCTTGTGTTCCTAGCAGTGCAGTAATACATAACTAAATGCTTGTGTTTCTACAGTACAGTAATACATAACTAAATGCTTGTGTTTCTACAGTGCAGTAATACATAACTAAATGCTTGTGTTCCTAGCAGTGCAGTAATACATAACTAAATGCTTGTGTTTCTACAGTACAGTAATACATAACTAAATGCTTGTGTTCCTAACAGTGCAGTAATACATAACTAAACGCTTGTGTTCCTAGCAGTGCAGTAATACATAACTAAATGCTTGTGTTTCTACAGTGCAGTAATACATAACTAAATGCTTGTGTTCCTAGCAGTGCAGTAATACATAACTAAATGCTTGTGTTCCTAGCAGTGCAGTAATACATAACTAAATGCTTGTGTTCCTAGCAGTGCAGTAATACATAACTAAATGCTTGTGTTTCTACAGTACAGTAATACATAACTAAATGCTTGTGTTTCTACAGTGCAGTAACACATAACTAAATGCTTGTGTTTCTACAGTACAGTAATACATAACTAAATGCTTGTGTTTCTACAGTGCAGTAACACATAACTAAATGCTTGTGTTTCTACAGTGCAGTAACACATAACTAAATGCTTGTGTTCCTAGCAGTACAGTAATACATAACTAAATGCTTGTGTTCCTAGCAGTGCAGTAATACATAACTAAATGCTTGTGTTCCTAGCAGTGCAGTAATACATAACTAAATGCTTGTGTTTCTAGCAGTGCAGTAATACATAACTAAATGCTTGTGTTCCTAGCAGTGCAGTAATACATAACTAAATGCTTGTGTTCCTAGCAGTGCAGTAACACATAACTAAATGCTTGTGTTTCTACAGTACAGTAATACATAACTAAATGCTTGTGTTCCTAGCAGTGCAGTAATACATAACTAAATGCTTGTGTTTCTACAGTGCAGTAATACATAACTAAATGCTTGTGTTCCTAGCAGTGCAGTAATGCATAACTAAATGCTTGTGTTCCTAGCAGTGCAGTAACACATAACTAAATGCTTGTGTTTCTACAGTACAGTAATACATAACTAAATGCTTGTGTTTCTACAGTACAGTAACACATAACTAAATGCTTGTGTTTCTACAGTGCAGTAACACATAACTAAATGCTTGTGTTCCTAGCAGTACAGTAATACATAACTAAATGCTTGTGTTCCTAGCAGTGCAGTAATACATAACTAAATGCTTGTGTTCCTAACAGTGCAGTAATACATAACTAAATGCTTGTGTTCCTAGCAGTACAGTAATACATAACTAAATGCTTGTTTTTCTAGCAGTGCAGTAATACATAACTAAATGCTTGTGTTTCTACAGTACAGTAATACATAACTAAATGCTTGTGTTCCTAGCAGTGCAGTAATACATAACTAAATGCTTGTGTTCCTAGCAGTGCAGTAATACATAACTAAATGCTTGTGTTCCTAGCAGTGCAGTAATACATAACTAAATGCTTGTGTTTCTACAGTGCAGTAATACATAACTAAATGCTTGTGTTTCTACAGTACAGTAATACATAACTAAATGCTTGTGTTTCTACAGTACAGTAATACATAACTAAATGCTTGTGTTCCTAACAGTGCAGTAATACATAACTAAATGCTTGTGTTCCTAGCAGTGCAGTAATACATAACTAAATGCTTGTGTTTCTACAGTGCAGTAATACATAACTAAATGCTTGTGTTCCTAGCAGTGCAGTAATACATAACTAAATGCTTGTGTTCCTAGCAGTGCAGTAATACATAACTAAATGCTTGTGTTTCTACAGTGCAGTAATACATAACTAAACGCTTGTGTTCCTAGCAGTACAGTAATACATAACTAAATGCTTGTGTTTCTAGCAGTGCAGTAATACATAACTAAATGCTTGTGTTTCTAGCAGTGCAGTAATACATAACTAAATGCTTGTGTTTCTAGCAGTGCAGTAATACATAACTAAATGCTTGTGTTTCTAACAGTGCAGTAATACATAACTAAATGCTTGTGTTTCTAGCAGTGCAGTAATACATAACTAAATGCTTGTGTTTCTAACAGTGCAGTAATACATAACTAAATGCTTGTGTTTCTACAATGCAGTAATACATAACTAAATGCTTGTGTTCCTAGCAGTGCAGTAATACATAACTAAATGCTTGTGTTTCTACAGTGCAGTAACACATAACTAAATGCTTGTGTTCCTAGCAGTGCAGTAATACATAACTAAATGCTTGTGTTTCTACAGTGCAGTAATACATAACTAAATGCTTGTGTTTCTACAGTGCAGTAATACATAACTAAATGCTTGTGTTTCTACAGTGCAGTAATACATAACTAAATGCTTGTGTTCCTAGCAGTACAGTAATACATAACTAAATGCTTGTGTTCCTAGCAGTGCAGTAATACGTAACTAAATGCTTGTGTTCCTAGCAGTGCAGTAATACATAACTAAATGCTTGTGTTTCTACAGTGCAGTAATACATAACTAAATGCTTGTGTTCCTAGCAGTGCAGTAATACATAACTAAATGCTTGTGTTCCTAGCAGTGCAGTAATACATAACTAAATGCTTGTGTTTCTACAGTGCAGTAATACATAACTAAATGCTTGTGTTCCTAGCAGTGCAGTAATACATAACTAAATGCTTGTGTTCCTAGCAGTGCAGTAATACATAACTAAATGCTTGTGTTCCTAGCAGTGCAGTAATACATAACTAAATGCTTGTGTTCCTAGCAGTGCAGTAACACATAACTAAATGCTTGTGTTCCTAGCAGTGCAGTAATACATAACTAAATGCTTGTGTTCCTAGCAGTGCAGTAATACATAACTAAATGCTTGTGTTTCTACAGTGCAGTAATACATAACTAAATGCTTGTGTTCCTAGCAGTGCAGTAATACATAACTAAATGCTTGTGTTTCTACAGTACAGTAATACATAACTAAATGCTTGTGTTCCTAGCAGTGCAGTAATACATAACTAAATGCTTGTGTTCCTAGCAGTGCAGTAATACATAACTAAATGCTTGTGTTCCTAACAGTGCAGTAATACATAACTAAATGCTTGTGTTCCTAGCAGTGCAGTAATACATAACTAAATGCTTGTGTTTCTACAGTACAGTAATACATAACTAAATGCTTGTGTTTCTACAGTACAGTAATACATAACTAAATGCTTGTGTTTCTACAGTACAGTAATACATAACTAAATGCTTGTGTTTCTACAGTGCAGTAATACATAACTAAATGCTTGTGTTTCTACAGTACAGTAATACATAACTAAATGCTTGTGTTCCTAGCAGTGCAGTAATACATAACTAAACGCTTGTGTTCCTAGCAGTGCAGTAATACATAACTAAATGCTTGTGTTCCTAGCAGTGCAGTAATACATAACTAAATGCTTGTGTTCCTAGCAGTGCAGTAATACATAACTAAATGCTTGTGTTCCTAGCAGTGCAGTAATACATAACTAAATGCTTGTGTTCCTAACAGTGCAGTAATACATAACTAAATGCTTGTGTTCCTAGCAGTGCAGTAATACATAACTAAATGCTTGTGTTCCTAGCAGTGCAGTAATACATAACTAAATGCTTGTGTTCCTAACAGTGCAGTAATACATAACTAAATGCTTGTGTTTCTACAGTGCAGTAATACATAACTAAATGCTTGTGTTTCTAGCAGTGCAGTAATACATAACTAAATGCTTGTGTTCCTAGCAGTGCAGTAACACATAACTAAATGCTTGTGTTCCTAACAGTGCAGTAACACATAAATAAATGCTTGTGTTCCTAGCAGTGCAGTAATACATAACTAAATGCTTGTGTTTCTACAGTGCAGTAGTATCTAACAAATCACAACAAGTCAAATAAATATAAAAAGTAAAATAATGGAATTAGGAAACATAGAAATATTAGAACGAGCAATGTCAGAGTCCGAAGTATATATATATATACACACACTACCGTTCAAAAGTTTGGGGTCACTTAGAAATGTCCTTGATTTGGAAAGAAAAGCAATTTTTTTCCATTAAAACAACATCAATTGATCAGAAATACAGAGTTATACTGATAGAAGGGTTAGAGGTATACTGATAGAAGGGTTAGAGTTATACTGATAGAAGGGTTAGAGGTATACTGATAGAAGGGTTAGAGGTATACTGATAGAAGGGTTAGAGGTATACTGATAGAAGGGTTAGAGGTATACTGATAGAAGGGTTAGAGGTATACTGATAGAAGGGTTAGAGGTATACTGATAGAAGGGTTAGAGGTATACTGATAGAAGGGTTAGAGTTATACTGATAGAAGGGTTAGAGGTATACTGATAGAAGGGTTAGAGTTATACTGATAGAAGGGTTAGAGGTATACTGATAGAAGGGTTAGAGTTATACTGATAGAAGGGTTAGTTATACTGATAGAAGGGTTAGAGGTATACTGATAGAAGGGTTAGAGGTATACTGATAGAAGGGTTAGAGGTATACTGATAGAAGGGTTAGAGGTATACTGATAGAAGGGTTAGAGTTATACTGATAGAAGGGTTAGAGGTATACTGATAGAAGGGTTAGAGGTATACTGATAGAAGGGTTAGAGGTATACTGATAGAAGGGTTAGAGTTATACTGATAGAAGGGTTAGTTATACTGATAGAAGGGTTAGAGGTATACTGATAGAAGGGTTAGAGTTATACTGATAGAAGGGTTAGAGTTATACTGATAGAAGGGTTAGAGGTATACTGATAGAAGGGTTAGAGTTATACTGATAGAAGGGTTAGAGGTATACTGATAGAAGGGTTAGAGGTATACTGATAGAAGGGTTAGAGGTATACTGATAGAAGGGTTAGAGGTATACTGATAGAAGGGTTAGAGGTATACTGATAGAAGGGTTAGAGTTATACTGATAGAAGGGTTAGAGGTATACTGATAGAAGGGTTAGAGTTATACTGATAGAAGGGTTAGAGTTATACTGATAGAAGGGTTAGAGGTATACTGATAGAAGGGTTAGAGTTATACTGATAGAAGGGTTAGAGTTATACTGATAGAAGGGTTAGAGGTATACTGATAGAAGGGTTAGAGTTATACTGATAGAAGGGTTAGAGTTATACTGATAGAAGGGTTAGAGGTATACTGATAGAATGGTTAGAGGTATACTGATAGAAGGGTTAGAGGTATACTGATAGAAGGGTTAGAGGTATACTGATAGAAGGGTTAGAGTTATACTGATAGAAGGGTTAGAGGTATACTGATAGAAGGGTTAGAGTTATACTGATAGAAGGGTTAGAGGTATACTGATAGAAGGGTTAGAGGTATACTGATAGAAGGGTTAGAGGTATACTGATAGAAGGGTTAGAGGTATACTGATAGAAGGGTTAGAGGTATACTGATAGAAGGGTTAGAGGTATACTGATAGAAGGGTTAGAGTTATACTGATAGAGGGGTTAGAGTTATACTGATAGAAGGGTTAGAGGTATACTGATAGAAGGGTTAGAGGTATACTGATAGAAGGGTTAGAGGTATACTGATAGAAGGGTTAGAGTTATACTGATAGAAGGGTTAGAGGTATACTGATAGAAGGGTTAGAGCAGGGGTGTCAAAGTCAAATGGACGGAGGGCCAAATAAAAAAATCAGCTACAAGACGAGGGCCGGACTGTTCGAATGTTCATTGAAAAATTTTTAAATGACGCATATAGTCTAGTGAACCTAATTGAACCTACTGAAAACCTAACAAATATATTACAATATGATCAGATAAATAAAGCAATATTTTCTTATGGCTCTGTCAGTAATCTTTAATTTTCAACAGACACAAAAGACAAATTTCCTTTATATAAATATCCCCATAACATGAACATTAAATGAAAGAAACCGGTATTCAAGGCACCATCAGTAGACTATATTTTCTATTTTAGCAAAAGTGGGCTAAATTTACTTCAAAGAAAAAACAATAATAGCAATTTTCTATCATCCACTCAACTGAAATATTTTTAAAATATAATTGGATTGAAATACAAAAAAATTAAGTGCAAAAATCTATTAATCAAAAACAACACTTTGTTTAAGGAGAAGTAACATGCAGTGAAAACAAATATTAAATTTTAACTTTTAAACTTGAACTGAGTAAAAACTCTAAATATGTGATTGCACAGTAATGTTCACTTGTTTGAGGTTGAGGGTGATACTTGGTGGTGTCCCATCTTTTCCACAAGTTCATCAATGTTCGGGGTAAGGCTCTGAGCTGAAGAAATCCTCAGAATTGAGTGGAGGTGTTCAGCAGTAAGTCGACTTCTGTGTGATGTTTTGTTCAGGTTCATCAAAGAAAACAGTTGTTCACACAGGTATGTGCTGCCAAACATAGACAACGTTTGAGCAGCCTGGATGCGCAGCTGGGGCATTGTGCCGGGGAGGAAACGGGCGAACTCCGCAGCACCCACTGCCGCATATTTTGCCCTCAGTGCATCATTGCATTGGAGGTCAATCAACTCCATTTGGAGGTTTGGTGGTGAGCTTTCCACGTCAACAGCAAATGGGTTACCGAGCAGTTCCAACCTGCTTTTTTGTGCTTCAAAGTCAGCAAATCGGCGTCGAAAGTCAGCGGCAAGCATACCTATTTTATCAGCCAACTGTGTGCTCGGGAACGCACTGGTAGAGAGCTTCTCTTTCATGGTCTGGCAGCTGGGAAAGTGGCTCAAATTTTCTTTCCGCATCTGCGTCTCCCACAGAGTCAGTTTGGTTTTAAATGCCTTCACTGTACTGTACATATCAGAGATGACACGATCCCGACCCTGCAGCTGCAAGTTTATTGCATTCAGATGACTCGTAATGTCACACAGAAAAGCCATTTCACACAGAAACATTTCGTCTCGGAGTTGTGTTGTGTCTTTCCCTTTGCTGTCCAAGAACAGACAAATCTCCTCACGAAGCTCGAAACATCTTTGAAGCACCTTTCCCTGGCTTAGCCATCGCACCTCTGTGTGATAAGGCAAATCACCATGCTCCGTTTCTAACTCCGTCAGAAATGCCTTGAAATGGCGGTGATTCAAACCTTTGGCTCTGATAAAGTTAACTGTGCGCGTGATGATGCTCATTACATGCTCCATTTTCAAGGCTTTACCGCACAACGCTTCCTGGTGTATGATACAATGATAAGCTGTCAGCTCACCTGTCGCGTTTTCCTCTTGCATCTTTTCCCGTATCTTCGCCACCAGTCCGCTCCTGTGTCCACACATCGCAGGTGCTCCGTCGGTTGTCAAACCCACGAGTTTTTCCCAAGGCAGCTCCATCTCATTTACACATCTTGACACCTCTTCATACAAATCATGCCCCGTAGTTGTGCCATGCATAGGACGTAAAGCCAAAAACTCCTCTGTCACGCTTAGGTTGGAGTCCACTCCGCGGATGAAAATTGACAACTGGGCAATGTCAGAAATGTCGGTGCTCTCATCCACAGCCAAGGAATATGCAATAAAATCTTTTCCCTTTTTCACAAGCTGCTCTTTTAGATTGATGGACAACTGGTCTACTCTCTCGGCAATGGTGTTTCTGCTCAGACTCACATTTAAAAAGAGTTGCCTTTTTTCTGGGCAAACTTCGTCACAAACTTTAATCATGCAGTTTTTGATGAAATCCCCCTCCGTAAATGGCCGGGCTGATTTAGCGATCTCTTCTGCCAAAATAAAACTGGCCTTGACAGCAGCCTGGCCTTGTGATTTGGCTTTTTTGAACAGAGCCTGTCGAGATTTGAGGCCTCGTTTTAATTCCTCTGCCTTTTGTAGCCTTTGTTCCATGTCCATATTCTTGTTTTTGTCCGCGTGTTTCGTTTCATAATGTCGTCTCAGATTATACTCTTTCAGTACCGCCACACTTTCTCCACACAGAAGACACACAGGTTTTCCAGCTACCTTCGTGAACATATACTCCGACTCCCACCTTGTTTGAAACCCCCGGTTCTCAGTATCCACCTTCCGTTTTGCCATTTTTGATGGGTATCTGAAAGTTAATTTTACTGTGATGCTGACGACTGCTGTGCCAATAAATATTGAAATGAAGCAGCCTACTGCTCGGTGCGTCACCTTTGCATTGTGGGAAATGTAGTATTGGTGCGTGTAAAAGATCTGCGGGCTGCCGGCTTGCTCCGGTTCTAATAATAAATCAAGATCATCCCAGGGGCCGTAAAAAACCTTCTTGCGGGCCGGATGTGGCCCGCGGGCCTTGACTCTGACATATGTGGGTTAGAGGTATACTGATAGAAGGGTTAGAGGTATACTGATAGAAGGGTTAGAGTTATACTGATAGAAGGGTTAGAGGTATACTGATAGAAGGGTTAGAGGTATACTGATAGAAGGGTTAGAGTTATACTGATAGAAGGGTTAGAGTTATACTGATAGAAGAACAGACTTGCGTTGGCCAACAAACAAGAGCAAAGGACATTAGACCGGTGTAAATCTGTCCATTGGTCTGAGTCCAAATAATTGTTATTGTTCCAACCGTTGTGTCTTTGTTAAATGCAGAGAAGGTGAACAGATTATCTCTGCATGTATGGTTCCCACCGTGAAGCATGGAGGAGGAGGTATGAATGTGTGTGGGTGCTGCCCCTGGTCCAAATGAAAGTGAAATGGTGCGCAGAGGAAAGTTCTCAGATGCGTATCTCGTTTGTGCACATTTCGAAGCATCCCAGGATTGTTGAAAAACAAACACGGAAAAAATGATGCAAAAGGTATTGAAAAAAATGGCTCTGGTTTTGACCTGTAGCGAGTGCACATTCACATCTCATATATCCTGACTACAATAGTTTATAAGTTAATAAATACGTACTGTGTTAATTCTGGCATGTTTACCATCCTACAATATCCACAACAGTGTCATAGATCGCAGGTTAACTAATGACGAATTGGTAGCTAGGTAGCTACACACTAATAATGTGTTGCTATTGTTGGCCATCTATATTGCAAACTAACACTAGATTTAGGTGTTTTTCTTTACTTGAAAAAAACTAGCTTGCTAGCTAGATTAATGTGATTCACATATAGCTAGCTGATAAGAACGTACTCAAGAGAATAACTTCTGAGAATGAACTCAGAGCATAATTAAGAATGAGAAAGTATTTTTTATCCCAGTGTGTGGCATCAGAAAGTTGGGTCTTTGTGTTGGGGATGTTGTTATTGACCAGATGGTTGGGTCCTTGTATTTGTGATGTTGTTGCTTAACTACAATACTAATCAGTTAAATTAATACGATTCAGTTAGCTGATAATTCTATAGTAAAATGTCTACTCTTGCTTTATGTAGCTGTCTTGCTTCATCCAGTTGTCTTGCTTCATCTGTATTAGTTGAATATTTTTTTAAATGCAGTATCCCATCTAGAGCAGCAGCTTTCAAGGGTCGGGACACTAACCCAGACGCATAGAAGAAATCCCACTACGCCCTCCAACAAACAATCAAACAGGCAACGCGTCGATACAGGACTAAGATAGAATCCTAATACATTGTCTCTGACGCTGGTCAGATGTCGCAGGGCAAAGGGAAACCCAGCCAAGTGCTGTCCAGTGACACGAGCCTACCAGACGAGCTAAATAACTTCTATGCTTCAAGATAAGCAATACTGAACTATGCATGAGATCACCAGCTGTTCCGGAAGACCATGTGATCACGCTCTCTGTAGCCGATGTGAGTAAGACCTTTAAGCAGGTTAACTTTCACAAAGGCCAGACGAAATACCAGGACACATAATCAGACCATGCGCTAAACAGCTGGCAAGTGTCTTCTCTGACATGTTCAACCTCTCTCTGACCCCGCCTGTAATACCAACATATTTCAAGCAGACCACCATAGTCCATGTGCCCAAGAACACTAAGGTAAGCTGTCTAAATGACTATCACCCCATAGCACTCACATCTGCAGCCATGAAATTCTTTGAAAGGCAGGTCATGGCTCACATCCAAACCACCATCCCATAAACCCTGGACCCACTACAATTCGTACAAAGCCCCAACAGATCCACAGATGACACAATGTTTATAGCACTCCACACTGCCCTTTTCTACCTGGACAAAAGGAACACCTATGTGAGAATGCTGTTCATTGACTACAGCTCAGAATTCAACACCATAGTGCACTCAAAGCTTATCACTAAGCTAAGGACCCTGGGACTAAACACTTACCGCCCCCAGGTGGTAGAGGTAGGCAACAACATATCTGCCATGATGACTCCTCCGCACGGAGGCCCCCAGGGTTGCATGCTTAGCCCCCTGCTTTAATCCCTGTTCACCCAGGACTGCATGGCCACGAACCAAAACTATAATCAAGTTTGCTGACGACAAGAGTCAGAGACCTGGCAGTGTGTTGCAAGGACAACAACCTCTCCCTGAATATCAACAAGACAAAGGAGCTGTTCGTGGACTACAGTATACGGAGGGATACGGAGGGCCTGCTAAATAGTTAGTTAAACAGTTAACCAATTGCTTCTTGGACTATCAGCATTGACTATTTTTGCACTAACTCTTTTGACTCATCACATGTACTGCTGTTACAGTCTATTATCTATCCTTTACCCCTACCTACAGTATACTGCTGTTACTGTCTATTATCTATCCATTACCCCTACCTACAGTATACTGCTGCTACTGTCTATTATCTATCCTTTACCCCTACCTACAGTATACTGCTGTTATTGTATATTATCTATCCTTTACCCCTACCTACAGTATACTGCTGTTACTGTCTATTATTTATCCTTTACCCCTACCTACAGTATACTGCTGTTATTGTATATTATCTATCCTTTACCCCTACCTACAGTATACTGCTGTTACTGTCCATTATCTATCCTGGCTATTTTGAGGCTGTAATCGAACCCACAAATGCTGATGCTCCTGATACTCAACTAACAGTTTTCAGTTCTGCTGAAATTAATGATTGCAAATGGGTTTGCAAAAGGGTTTTCTAGTGATCATTTAGCCTTTTAAAATTATAAACATGGATTAGCTAACACAACGTGCCATTGGAATACAGGACTGATGGTTGCTGATAATGGGCCTCTGTACACCTATGAATATATTCCATAAAAAATCTGTAATTTCCAGCTACAATAGTCATTTACAACATTAACAATATCTACACTGTATTTCTGATCAATTTGATGTTATTTTAATGGACAAAATATTTGCTTTTCTTTCAAGAACAAGGACATTTCTCTAATTAGCTGCCAAAACAGAGACAGGTGACAATCTGTACAGCAGCACCATCTGTCTGTCACTGTGTTACCTCTAGTTACTGTGCCTTGCAAAAGTATCATCCCACTTGGCGTTTTTACTATTTTGTTTCATGGATGACTGGCTGACTGGCTGACTGACTGTTACAATCACAGAAATAGAGACAGACGGACTGACTGACTGACTGATTGACTGACTGACAGACTGACTGACTGGATGTTACAATCACAGAAATAGAGACAGACGGACTGACTGACTGACTGACTGACTGACTAACTGACAGACTGACTGACTGGATGTTACAATCACAGAAATAGAGACAGACGGACTGACTGACTGACTGACTGATTGACTGACTGACAGACTGACTGACTGGATGTTACAATCACAGAAATAGAGACAGACGGACTGACTGACTGACTGACTGACTGACTGACAGACTGACTGGATGTTACAATCACAGAAATAGAGACAGACGGACTGACTGACTGACTGACTGACTGATTGACTGGATGTTACAATCACAGAAATAGAGGATGACTGGCTGACTGACTGTTACAATCACAGAAATAGAGGATGACTGGCTGACTGACTGACTGACTGTTACAATCACAGAAATAGAGGATGACTGGCTGACTGACTGGCTGACTGACTGTTACAATCACACATATAAATATGAACTTCATCAAACAAAACATGCATGTATTGTGTAACATGAACATGAAGATAATTCAAGGTTAGTGATTCATTTTATCCTTATTTCTGCTTTTTGTGAATGCTATAATTTACTGGCAAATAGCTGTGCTTATTGTGGTTTGGTGGAGACCTAACATAATCGTTTGTGGTGCTTTCGCTGAAAAGCCTATTTGAAATCGGACACTTTGGTGGGATTAACAACAAGATTACCTTTAAAATGATATAAGACACATGTATGTTTTAGGAATTGTAATTATGAGAATTCTGTGGTTTGAATTTGGCTCCCTCTATTTTCACTGGTAGTTGTCATATCGATCCCGGTATTGGGATTGCCGCCATATCAAGTTAAATAAAGTCCACCTGTGTGCAATCTAAGTGATCTCAGTAAATATACACCTGTTCTGAAAGGCCCCAGAGTCTGCAACACCACTAAGCAAGTGGCACCACCAAGCAAGCAGCATCATGAAGACCAAGGAGCTCTCCAAACAGGTCAGGGACAAAGTTGTGGAGAAGTACAGATCAGGGTTGGGTTATAAAAAAATATCAGAAACTTTTCACATCCCACGGGGCACCACTACATCTATTATTAAAAAATTGAAAGAATATGGCACCACAACAAACCTGCCAAGAGAGGGCCGCCCACCAAAACTCACGGACCAGGCATGGAGGGCATTAATCAAAGAGGCAACCAAGAGACCAAAGATAACCCTGAAGGAGCTGCAAAGCTCCACAGTGGAGATTGGAATATCTGTCCATAGGACCCCTTTAAGCCGTACACTCCACAGAGCTGGGCTTTATGGAAGAGTGGCCAGAAAAAAGCCATTGCTTAAAGATAAAAAGAAGCAAACACATTTGGTGTTCACCAAAAGGTATGTGGGAGACTCCCCAAACATATGGAAGAAGGTACTCTGATCAGATGAGACTGAAATGTAGCTTTTTGGCCATCAAGGAAAACGCTACATCTTGCGCAAACCCAACACCTCTCATCACCCAGAGAACACCATCCCCACAGTGAAGCATGGTGGTGGCAGCATCATGCTGTGGGGATGTTTTTCTTCGGCAGGGAATGGGGAACTGGTCAGAAGTGAAGGAATGATGGACAGCATTAAATACAGTGAAATTCTTGAGAGAAACCTGTTTCAATCTTCCAGAGATTTGAGACTGGAGGACAATAACCCTAAGCATACTGCCAAAGCAACACTTGAGTGGTTTATGTGGAAATATTGAAATGTCTTGGAATGGCCTGTTACCTCTAGTTAGCTGCCAACACAGAGGCAGACAGACAGACACACACACACTCCTAGCCTGGAGTACTCAGAAGCACCCTAGCAGTCTAAGCTCTCCCATCCACCCTCCCTTCCTTGCTACTCCCCCTCTCATCCACCCTCTCATCCGATATCTGTGTACGACCTTGTTTTTGTTTTATTTTTATTTCACCTTTATTTAACCAGGTAGGCTAGTTGAGAACACCTTTATTTAACCAGGTGGGCTAGTTGAGAACACCTTTATTTAACCAGGGAGGCTAGTTGAGAACACCTTTATTTAACCAGGTAGGCTAGTTGAGAACACCTTTATTTAACCAGGTAGGCTAGTTGAGAACACCTTTATTTAACCAGGTAGGCTAGTTGAGAACACCTTTATTTAACCAGGTAGGCTAGTTGAGAACACCTTTATTTAACCAGGTAGGCTAGTTGAGAACACCTTTATTTAACCAGGTGGGCTAGTTGAGAACACCTTTATTTAACCAGGTGGGCTAGTTGAGAACACCTTTATTTAACCAGGTGGGCTAGTTGAGAACACCTTTATTTAACCAGGTAGGCTAGTTGAGAACACCTTTATTTAACCAGGTAGGCTAGTTGAGAACACCTTTATTTAACCAGGTAGGCTAGTTGATGACACCTTTATTTAACCAGGTAGGCTAGTTGATGACACCTTTATTTAACCAGGTAGGCTAGTTGATGACACCTTTATTTAACCAGGTAGGCTAGTTGAGAACACCTTTATTTAACCAGGGAGGCTAGTTGAGAACACCTTTATTTAACCAGGTAGGCTAGTTGAGAACACCTTTATTTAACCAGGTAGGCTAGTTGAGAACACCTTTATTTAACCAGGTAGGCTAGTTGAGAACACCTTTATTTAACCTGGTAGGCTAGTTGAGAACACCTTTATTTAACCAGGTAGGCTAGTTGAGAACACCTTTATTTAACCAGGTAGGCTAGTTGATGACACCTTTATTTAACCAGGTAGGCTAGTTGATGACACCTTTATTTAACCAGGTAGGCTAGTTGATGACACCTTTATTTAACCAGGTAGGCTAGTTGAGAACACCTTTATTTAACCAGGGAGGCTAGTTGAGAACACCTTTATTTAACCAGGTAGGCTAGTTGAGAACACCTTTATTTAACCAGGTAGGCTAGTTGAGAACACCTTTATTTAACCTGGTAGGCTAGTTGAGAACACCTTTATTTAACCAGGTAGGCTAGTTGAGAACACCTTTATTTAACCAGGTAGGCCAGTTGAGAACACCTTTATTTAACCAGGTAGGCCAGTTGAGAACACCTTTATTTAACCAGGTAGGCTAGTTGAGAACACCTTTATTTAACCAGGTAGGCTAGTTGAGAACACCTTTATTTAACCAGGTAGGCTAGTTGAGAACACCTTTATTTAACCAGGTAGGCCAGTTGAGAACACCTTTATTTAACCAGGTAGGCTAGTTGAGAACACCTTTATTTAACCAGGTGGCCAGTTTAGAACAAGTTCTAATTTACAACTGAGACCTGGTCAAGATTAAGCAAAGCAGTGCAACACAAACAACAACACAGAGTTACACATGGAATAAACAAGTGTACAGTCAATAACACAATAGAAAAAAGAAAGTCTGTATACAGTGTGTGCAAATGGCATGAGGAGGTAAAGCAATAAATAGGCCATAGTAGCAAGTAATTACAATTTAGCAGATTAACACTGGAGTGATACATGAGCAGATGATGATGTGCAAGTAGAAATGCTGGTGTGCAAAATAGCAGAAAAGTACATAAAAACAATATGGGGATGAGGTAGATAGATTTACAGATGGACTATGTACAGCTGCAGCGATCGGTTAGCTGCTCAAATAGCTGATGTTTAAAGTTAGTGAAGAGAATATAAGTCTCCAGCTTCAGAGATTGTTGCAATTTGTTCCAGTCATTGGCAGCAGAGAACTGGAAGGAAATGCGGCCAAAGGAGGTGTTAGCTTTGGGGATGACCAGTGAGATATACCTGCTAAAACACGTGCTACGGGTGGGTGTTGTTATCGTGACCAGTGAGCTGAGATAAGGCAGAGCTTTATCTAGCATAGACTAATAGATGACCTGGAGCCAGTGGGTCTGGCGATGAATACATAGCGAGAGCCAGCCGACTACAGCATACAGTCGTGGCCAAAAGTTTTGAGAATGACACAAATATTAATTTTCACAAAGTCTGCTGCCTCAGTTTGTATGATGGCAATTTGCATATACTTCAGAATGTTATGAAGAGTGATCAGATGAATTGCAATTAATTGCAAAGTCCCTCTTTACCACACAAATGAACTGATTCCCCCAAAAACATAACCACTGCATTTCAGCTCTGCAACAAAAGGACATGTCAGTGATTCTCTCGTTAACACAGGTGTGAGTGTTGACGAGGACAAGGCTGGAAGCTTCAAAAGGAGGGTGGTGCTTGGGTTCATTGTTCTTCCTCTGTCAACCATGGTTACCTGCAAGGAAACACGTGCAATCATCATTACTTTGCACAAAAAGGGCTTCACAGGCAAAGATATTGTTGCCAGTAAGATTGCACCTAAATCAACCATTTATCAGATCATCAAGAACTTCAAGGAGAGCGGTTCAATTGTTGTGAAGAAGGCTTCAGGGCACCCAAGAAAGTCCAGCAAGCGTCAGGACCATCTCCTATAGTTGATTCAGCTGCGGGATCGGGGCACCACCAGTACAGAGCTTGCTCAGGAATGGCAGCAGGCAGGTGTGAGTGCATCTGCAGACACAGTGAGGCGAAGACTTTTGGAGGATGGCCTGGTGTCAAGAAGGGCAGCAAAGAAGCCACTTCTCTCCGGGAAAAACATCAGGGACGGATTCTGCAAAAGGTACAGGGATTGAACTGCTGAGGACTGGGGTAAAGTCATTGTCTCTGATGAATCCCCATTCCGATTGTTTGGGGCATCCGGAAAAAAGCTTGTCCGGAGAAGACAAGGTGAGCGCTACCATCAGTCCTGTGTCATACCAACAGTAAATAATCCTGAGACCATTCATGTGTGGGGTTGCTTCTCAGCCAATGGAGTGGGCTCACTCGCAATTTTGCCTAAGAACACAGCCATAAATAAAGAATGGTACCAACACATCCTCCAAGAGCAACTTCTCCCAACCATCCAGGAACAGTTTGGTGACGAACAATGCCTTTTCCAGCATGATGGAGCACCTTGCCATAAGTCAAAATTGATAACTAAGTGGTTCGGGAAAAAAACATCAATATTTTGGGTCCATGGCCAGGAAACTCCCCAGACCTTAATCCCATTGAGAACGGACAATCCTCAAGAGGTGGGTGAACAAACAAAAACCCACAAATTCTGACAAACTCCAAGCATTGATTATGCAAGAATGGGCTGCCATCAGTCAGGATGTGGCCTAGAAGTTAATTGACAGCATGCCAGGGCAGATTGCAGAGGTCTTGACAAAGAAGGGTCAAAACTGACTCTGCATCAAATTCATGTAATTGTCAATAAAAGCCTTATGAAATGCTTGTAATTATACTTCAGTATTCCATAGTAACATCTGACAAAAATATCTGAAGACACTGAAGCAGCAAACTTTGTGGAAATTAACATGTATGTTATTCTGAAAACTTTCGGCCACAACTGTAGTGGTGGGTGGTATATGGGGCTTTGGTGACAAAACAGACGGCACTGTGATAGACTGCATCCAGTTTGCTGAGTAGAGTGTTGGAGGCTATTTTGTAAATGGCATCGCCTAAGTCGAGGATCGGTAGGATAGTCAGTTTTACTAGGGTATGTTTGGTGGCGTGAGTGAAGGAGTCTTTGTTGCAAAATAGAAAGACGATTATAGATTTTATTTTGGATTGGAGATGTTTAATATGAGTCTGGAAGGAGATTTTCTTGCACCCTTACAGTTAACTGGTCCAACGCAATAGCGACCTGCCTCTCTCTCGTTGCACTCCACAAGGAGACTGCCTGTTATGCGAATGCAGTAAGCCAAGGTAAGTTGCTAGCTAGCATTAAACTTATCTTACAAAAAAACAATCAATCATAATCACTAGTTAACTACACATGGTTGATGATATTACTAGATATTATCTAGCGTGTCCTGCGTTACATATAATCTGACTGAGCATACGAGCATACAAGTATCTAAGTATCTGACTGAGCGGTGGTAGGCAGAAGCAGGCGCATAAACATTCATTCAAACAGCACTTTCGTGCGCTTTGCCAGCAGCTCTTTGTTGTGCGTCAAACATTGCGCTGTTTATGACTTCAAGCCTATCAACTCCCGAGATGAGACTGGTGTAACCGAAGTGAAATGGCGAGCTAGTTAGCGCGCGCTAATAGCTTTTCAAACGTCACTCGCTCTGAGCCTTCTAGTAGTTGTTCCCCTTGCTCTGCATGGGTAACGCTGCTTCGATGGTGGCTGTTGTCATTGTGTTGCTGGTTCGAGCCCAGGGAGGAGCGAGGAGAGGGACGGAAGCTATACTGTTACACTGGCAATACTAAAGTGCCTATAAGAACATCCGATAGTCAAAGGTTTGTGAAATACAAATGGTATAGAGGGAAATAGTCCTATAATAACTACAACCTAAAACTTCTTACCTGGGAATATTGAAGACTCATGTTAAAAGTATGTTCTCATGTTCTGAGCAAGGAACTGAAACGTTAGCTTTCTTACATAGCACATATTGCACTTTTACTTTCTTCTCCAACACTTTATTTTTGCATTATTTAAACCAAATTGAACATGTTTCATTACCTACTTGAGGCTAAATAGATTTTATTGATGTATTATATTAAGTTAAAATAAGTGTTCATTCAGTATTGTTGTAATTGTCATTATCACAAATAAATAAATAAAAATTGTCCGATTAATCGGTATCGGCTTTTTTGGTCCTCCAATAATTGGTATCGGTATCGGCGTTGAAAAATCATTATCGGTCAACTTCTAGTCCAGAGTATTGATGCTAGTCGGGCGGGCGGGTGCGAGCAGCGAACGGTTGAAAAGCATGCATTTAGTTTTACTTGCATTTACTTGTGACAGAGGAGACAGTCCTCTGCTGCTCAGAGGGGAGGGAGGAGAGAGGAATGGAGGATGGGAGAGAGGAGGGCCTCTGAGGTCTCACTCAGCCTCCAAACCCCATAGTCAGGTGACAGAGAGCAGGCTCTGAGCTCTGAGAACACAATACACTATGTTCTGATCCAAACAGCGACCGAAGGACAGAACCAAAGAAGAAGGGACAACAACAACACTGACAACATCAACAACAACAATGCTGACAACAACAACAACAATGACACTGACAACAACAACAACGACAACACTAACAACATCAACAATGACAACACTGACAACAACAACAATGACACTGACAACAACAACAACACTGACAGCAACAACAAAAACACTGACAACAACAACTGACAACAACAACACTGACAACACTGACACAAATAACACTGACAACAACAACAACACTGACAACAACAGTACTGACAGCAACAACAACAACAACACCAAAAACAACCCTGACAACACCAACACTGACAAAAACAATGCCGCTGATAACAACAACACCACTGACAACTACACTGACAAAAACAACAACACTGACAACAACAACAACACTGACAACAATAACAACACTGACAACACAAACAACAACAATGCTGCCAACAACAACAACAACAACAAACAACAAGAATGGTGCTGACAAGAAGAACAACACTAACAACAACAACACTGACAGCAACAACAAAAACACTGACAAGAACAACAACTGACAAGAACAACACTGACAACAATAACACTGACAACACCGACACAAACAACACTGACAACAACAACAACACTGACAACAACAGTACTGACAGCAACAACAACAACACACCAACAACAACAATGACAACAAAACAACCCTGACAACACCAACACTGACACAAACAACACCGCTGATAACAACAACACCACTGACAACTACACTGACAAAAACAACAACACTGACAACAACAACAACAACACTGACAACAACAATGCTGCCAACAACAACAACAACAAACAAAAAGAATGGCGCTGACAAGAAGAACAACACTAACAACAACAACACTGACAGCAACAACAAAAACACTGACAACAACAACAACTGACAACAACACTGACAACAACATCACTGCCAACACTGACACAAACAACACTGACAACAACAACAACACTGACAACAACAGTACTGACAGCAACAACAACAACAACACCAACAACAATGACAACAAAAACAACACTGACAACACCAACACTGACACAAACAGCACCGCTGATAACAACAACACCACTGACAACTACACTGACAACAACAACATCAACAACAACAATAATGAGTCCATGTGCAACAAGGTTGTTATATAATATATATCTCATCAATAGACAGACAGGCAGGGTAAAACCAGTGAGATAGATAGATAGATAGATAGATAGATAGATAGATAGATAGATAGATAGATAGATAGGATGGGTAGTTGTAGTAGGAGTGTGTTGGTTCTTACCTGTCTGGTTGCGTCTCTGCGCGTATGCCACCACCACAGCAGCTAGCACTACACAGCACAGCAACGTTACGGTGTTGGCCATCTGGAGACAGAGACACAGAGGAGCATGTCAGAGTCCTGCTGGGTCAGGGAGGGGCGGGACTGCACGGTCAGTCTGGAGGGAGACGGTTAGCGCCTCAGAGCTGAAGCACAGGCTTTCCCCTTCTCTCTCTGTTTCCTTTTACTATCACTCTTTATCTGCTTCTCTCTTTCTTACTCTCTCTCTCAGTCACTATCTCTCTGCCTCTATCTCCCCCCTCTGCGTTGCTCACTCAATCTATCACTCTCTGCTTCTCTCTCTCTCAATTCAATTTAAATTTAGGGGGCTTTATTGGCACGGGAAACATATGTTTACATTGCCAAAGCAAGTGAAATAGGTTATATTCTCTCTCTCTCTCTCTCTCTCTCTCTCTCTCTCTCTCTGTCTCTGTCTCTCTCTTTCCTATCTCTCTCTCTCTCCGTTGCTGTTTGTCCGTCCTCCTTCCTATGCATTGTTCAGCTAATCTGTGGGAGGGCCATCCCCAGGCAGGGTGAGGCAGCAGCAGCTCTTAAAGGACCAGCAGGCAGCCTGTAGGCGGTGGTAGAAAAATGACCCAATTGTCATACGTGAGTAAACGTAAAGATAACTTACTAGAAAATGAGTCAAGTAAAAGTGAAAGTCACCCAGTAAAATATAACTTGAGTTAAACGTATTTGGTTTTAAATACACTTAAGTATAAAAGTTAATGTAATTGCTAAAATATACTTACGTATCAAAAGTAAAAGTTTGATTGACCCAGTGTCGTCCCGATTTGGCATTGGTAGGCCGTCACTGTACATACTAATTAGTTTTTAGCTGACTTGCCTATTTAAAAAAGGTTAAAACATTTTTTTTAAATGTGTGTTTAATGATTCCGCAGCGAGGATGACCACCCCACATCTCCCCTTCATACATCTCGCCCACATCTCCCCCCACACCTCCCCACCCCACATCTCCCCACCCCACATCTCCCCTCCCCACATCTCCCCTCCACACCTCCCCACATCTCCCCCCCACATCCCCCCCACACCTCCCCACCCCACATCTCCACCCCACATCTCCACCCCCACATTTCCCCCACATCCCCCCCTCCCCACATCTCCCCACCTCACATCTCCCCCCCACACCTCCCCACCCCACATCTCCCCCCCACACCCCCCCACACCTCCCCACCCCACATCTCCACCCCACATCTCCCCCACATCTCCCCTCCCCACATTTCCCCACCCTACATCTCCCCACCCCACATCTCCTCTCCCACATAACCTCACATCTCCCCTCCCCACGTCTCGATACATCACCACCATCTCCACATCACATCTCCCCTCCCCACATCTCCCCACCATACACCTCCCCACCCCACATCTCCCCCATCTCTCCACCCCACATAACCTCCCATCTCCCCTCCCCACATCTCCATACAACACCACCCATCTCCCCTCCACACAACACCACCCATCTTCCCTCCACACAACACCACCCATCTCCTCTCCACACAACACCACCCATCCCCCCTCCACACAACACTACCCATCACCCCTCCACACAACACCACCCATCTCCCCTCCACACAACACCACCCATCTCCTCTCCACATAACACCACTCATCTCCCCTCCACACATCTCCCCTCCACACAACACCACCCATCTCCCCTCCACACAACACCACCCATCTCCCCTCCACACATCTCCCCTCCACACAACACCACCCATCTCCCCTCCACACATCTCCCCTCCACACAACACCACCCATCCCCCCTCCACACATCTCCCCTCCACACAACACCACCCATCTCCCTCCACACAACACCACCCATCTCCCCTCCACACAACACCACCCATCTCCCCTCCACACATCTCCTCTCCACACAACACCACTCATCTCCCCTCCACACATCTCCCCTCCACACAACACCACCCATCTCCCCTCCACACAACACCACCCATCTCCCCTCCACACATCTCCTCTCCACACAACACCACTCATCTCCCCTCCACACATCTCCCCTCCACACAACACCACCCATATCCCCTCCACACAACACCACCCATCTCCTCTCCACACAACACCACCTATCTCCCCTCCACATCTCCTCTCCACACATTAATTCCTGGCTCTTACATAAATCTTGTTAGGGCTAGGGTCCTTTATCTCAATTTCCACCAGACTGACATGCACAAAGTAAACTGCCTGTTGCTCTGTCCCTGAAGCCAGGATATGCATATGCTTGGTCCCATTGGAAAGATAACACTTTGAAGTTTGTAGAAATGTTAAAATAATGTAGAAGACCATAAGAAAATAGATATGGTAGGAGAAAATCCAAAGAAAAACCAACCGGAATTCTTAATTATTTTGAGAGCCCATGCTATTACAATGGAAAGTATAGGGAAATAATGAATTATAGCTCCCAGGAGTCTATGTTCACGGTTTCAGGCTTGTAACTTCCAAAATGAATGACAAAGAACAGTTTTAGTACAAGGACACAGTCTTGGAAATGTGTGTATGCGCGTGGAAAGAAGACAGAACGCACCTGCTAAAATTGGTTTCCTATTTAACATGCTTCTTTCCGTATGAAATATTGTAGTTTGATTACATTTTAGGGTATCTGGGGAGTCAATAGAAACATATTTGGACTTGTTGAGGTGAAGTTTAAGGTTAGATTTTCAGATTCCTATCTCTGCATGTTGAACGAGTGGATTACTCAAATCGATGGCTCCAACTAAACTGACTTTTTGGGATATAAAAAATGATTTTCTCGAACAAAACGACACTATATGTTATAGCTGGGACACTTTGGATGACAAATCAGAGAAAGATTTTCAAACATAAGTGAATATTTAATCGCTATTTGTGAATTTATGAAACCTGTGCTGGTGGAAAAATTTTGGGGTGCCATCCTCAAACAATCGCATGGCATGTTTTCGTTGTAATGGCTACTGTAAAAGAGACAGTGCAGATAGAATAACAAGAATGTAAGCTTTCAACTGATATAAGACACTATGTACCTAAACATCTGATATCCACATTTTTTTGATTATTTATTTGAGACCAGTTTAACCGGAAGATGTCCTAGCGGGACGCCTAGCCAAACAGGATAAAGACACAGCTCTCACATGAAGACACAGCTCTCATATGAAGACCCAGTTCTCACATAAAGACCCAGCTCTCACATAAAGACCCAGCTCTCACATAAAGACACAGCCCTCGCATAAAGACACAGCCCTCACATAAAGACACAGCTCTCACATAAAGACACAACTCCTTTATGAAGACACAGCTTTCACATGAAGACACAGCTCTCACATGAAGACACAGCGCTTACATAAAGACACAGCGCTTACATGAAGACACAGCGCTTACATAGACACAGCTCTTACATAAAGACACAGCCCTCGCATAAAGACACAGCTCTCACATAAACAAAGAGCTCTCAAGTGAAGAAACAGCTCTCACATGAAGACACAGCTCTTACATAAAGACACAGCTCTCACATAAAGACACAGCTCTCACATAAAGACACAGCTCTCACATAAAGACACAGCTCCTTTATGAAGACACAGCTTTCACATGAAGACACAGCTCTCACAAAAAGACACTGCACTCTCATGAAGACACAGCTCTCACATGAAGACACAGCGCTTATATAAAGACACAGCGCTTACATGAAGACACAGCGCTTACATAGACTCAGCTCTTACATGAAGACACAGCTCCCACATGAAGACAAAGCTCTTATATAAAGACACTGCTCTCACATAAAGACACAGCTCTTACATGAAGACACAGCTCCCACATGAAGACACAGCTCTTATATAAAGACAGCTCTTACATAAAGTTACAGCTCTCAGATGAGGACATAGCTCTTTCATTAAGACACACCTCTTTTATGAAGACACAGTTCTTACATAAAGACACAGCTCTTACACAAAGACACAGCTCTCACATGAAGACACAGCTCTTACATGAAGACACAGTTCTCACATGAAGACACAGCGCTTACAAAAAGACACAGCTCTTACATAAAGACACAGCTCTTACATAAAGACACAGCTCCTTTATGAAGACACAGCTTTCACATAAAGACACAGCGCATACATGAAGACACAGCTCTTACATAAAGACACAGCTCTTACACAAAGACACAGCTCTCACATGAAGACACAGCTCTCACATGAAGACACAGCTCTCACATGAAGACACAGCTCTTACATAAAGACACAGCTCTTACATAAAGACACAGCTCCTTTATGAAGACACAGCTTTCACATAAAGACACAGCGCATACATGAAGACACAGCTCTTACATAAAGACACAGCTCTCAAATAAAGACACAGCTCTCACATGAAGACACAGCTCTTACAAAAAGACACAGCTCTCTTATATGAAGACACAGCCTCTCATAAAGACACAGCTCTCACATAAAGACACAGCTCTCAGATGAAGACACAACTCTCTCATAAAGACACAGCTCTCTCATAAAGACACAGCTCTCACATGAAGACACAGCTCTTACATAAAGACCCAGCTCTCTCATAAAGACACAGCTCTCACATAAAGACACAGCTCTCACATAAAGACACAGCTCTCACATAAATACACGGCGCTTACATAAAGACACAGCTCTTTCATACCTTAAGGGAACATTTCGGCATTTCGTGTATGATCAGTGAGAAAGTCCATATTGCAAATGTACGGTCCCTTACTAGACGTCCGAAATCGTTTGTAAAATTCGCGGTCGGCGTCGGGCCGTGCGGTAGGGCCAGACCTACCGGGAAGTCATCAAATTAACTTTGTCGGACATTCGGTTTCCGTTTTATAAAATAAACAAGTTTTTGACCGTTTTTCCGCTGTCCCGGAATTTCCCACAAGAGGGCATACGGAATCATATGGCAATTTGGCAAAACATCACGAATCACGACGGGGCCTTATCTCGAAAACGGAAAATATTTCGAAGCCGAAACTTGGTGAGCGTAGGTTTGGCATAATGGGCAGTTGGCCCCGAACAAGATGGCGTCTAGGCCTCGACGGTTTTTGAGTTATGGCCGTTTTTCTGGGATTAAAGGTCCTAAATGGAAATAGAGAAATTATTTTTCCACTTCAGGTCAAAGTCAAGGAGCCTCCGGTGTCAATAAAAAAAGAACCAGCCATTTATCTATCGTCATTTAAGAGAAACGGAACAATGACAACTTGGCAATGGTCACAAATAGGCGTTTTTTTTTTTCAACGGTTACAGATCCAGTTGCAGGGTGTTCATACGAATCTTTTTAAAGTGTGCTGCGGAGCTCTGCGAGATTTCTGTGATTTTCTATGATTTTCTGAAATAACACACACATACTAAACCCTCCGTAAATAACTCAGTTGTTAACGTAAAGACTTAAAACTCAGGATTCTGTAACAGCATACCCCAATGAGGATATGTGGTGATTTATAGCTTCCTGTGCCAACCGGAAGTGCCATAATTGGTGTCTCAGGGGCTGTTTCAAAGGGTTAAAAAAGTCTGATCTGTCCAAAACTTCATATATGTGATTAGGCAACCCCCATGAACTGTAAATCAGTCATTTTTCCCCAAAAAATTCAAAGGAAAAAAAAATCACACTAAAACACAACTTGAATGGAGGGACGTATTGGGGTGCGTAGAGACAGACAGTGGCTGCAATAGTTAGCTTTGTTCGAGCTAAAAAAGAACCGTCAGACCTAGAGTTCCGAAACTTTAGAAACCTGTTCTAGACCTCCGGTCGATGGTGCGTGGTGAGTTACGTGGCTCTAGACGGTTCTCGGACCGAGAAACAGCCTCGTACATTTGCAATACCTTCAATTCATTTTGACCATTACGAAAATGACGACGTTTAGAAAAGTCTCAGAGACGCAAGGCTAGGTGCATTGAAACCGGCTCGGCCCATAGAGACAGACCCCAACGTTTCTGTCCGATAGCTCGTTCAAGGACCCCGTAGCAAGGCATGGAAAAAAGTGGATTTTCAGCACCAATTAGGGTTTTTCTCGGACACCAAATGACCTATCGAGCCGAAACTCGGGATTCGGGGTCGCCTCACATAGGACTTCACATAATGTCCGAACTGGACCCGCAGCTAGAACGTAACTATGTGTTTTACCTTTTTATTATGTTTTAAACTAAAGGCGCTGTGAATTATGGGACTGCTCTGACATATGTGATAGTTGGCTTCTAAATGAGTAGTAAAAAGTGGGTTTGGTGTCATAATGACATCTAATTGACTGATGGACACTGACTTGCTAGTTGACTTTTGTGCATTTGCAATATGTTTAAACGGAGAGGGACCATCACCAAAATGGCATTCTGAAATCAACACAAAAAATGGCATCACCATAGTCTCCAGACTGTGCTGAGTTCAACGAGCTATCCCGCTTGACCGTAGCTCGCTCGGTCTAAGCGCAACGACCATTAGAAAAGTAGGCCCAAAATGAAGCCTGCCCCACAATGTCATTTGCTTTTGAGTGACAGTGAGAGAACCGTTAGGGTGAGAAGAAAAATTCCACCACATGAATGTTCCTAAGGTCCTCCCGATCTGTACAAGCCTAACCTTGACCGTGTGGCATTAACCCTTAAGAGTAAAACAGTGTTTTTTGATCTCACAGATTACAGTGTCATCTCTCCCCATAGGAATACATTGCCTGCACCCCTAATTTCAACCTGAAGTCTATATGGGTTATGAATGCCGTATGAACCTGTCTTCGGTACCAGTCCATCAGTTCACTATGAGGTCTACCTGTGTTGATTCTGAGCTTCCTGGACCAACCGGAAGTGGTTAAAATGCCCCTAAAAGTGTTTACCCATACCCTGCCTGCAGTTTGACAGACATAGTGCATTCAACCCTGTGTAAATCAGTCAGTTCTTAACGTAAGGACTTAAAACTCAGGATTCTGTAACAGCATACCCCAATGGGGATATGTGTTGATTTATAGCTTCCTGTGCCAACCGGAAGTGCCATAACTGGTGTCTCAGGGGCTGTTTCGAGGGGTTAAAAAAGTCTGATCTTTCCAAAACTTCATATGTGTGATTAGGCAACCCCCATGAACTGTAAATCAGTCATTTTTCCCAAAAAAAATCAAAGGAAAAAAAAATCACACTAAAACACACCTTGGATGGAGGGACGTATTGGGGTGCGTAGAGACAGACAGTGGCTGCAATAGTTAGCTTTGTTGGAGCTAAAAAAGAACCGTCAGACCTAGAGTTCCGAAACTTTAGAAACCTGTTCTAGACCTCCGGTTGATGGTGCGTGGTGAGTTACGTGGCTCTAGACGGTTCTCGGACCGAGAAACAGCCTCGTACATTTGCAATACCTTCAATTCATTTTGACCATTACGAAAATGACGACGTTTAGAAAAGTCTCAGAGACGCAAGGCTAGGTGCATTGAAACCGGCTCGGCCCATAGAGACGGACTCCGACGTGTCTGTCCGATAGCTCGTTCAAGGACCCCGTAGCAAGGCATGGAAAAAAGTGGATTTTCAGCACCAATTAGGGTTTTTCTCGGACACCAAATGACCTATCGAGCCGAAACTCGGGATTCGGGGTCGCCTCACATAGGCCTTCACATAATGTCCGAACTGGACCCGCAGCTAGAACGTAACTATGTGTTTTACCTTTTTATTATGTTTTAAACCGAAGGCGCTGTGAATTATGGGACTGCTCTGACATATGTGATAGTTGGCTACTAAATGAGTAGGAAAAAGTGGGTTTGGTGTCAATTGATATCCATTTGGTGTCATAATGACATCTAATTGACTGATGGACACTGACTTGCTAGTTGACTTTTGTACATTTGCAATATGTTTAAACGGAGAGGGACCATCACCAAAATGGCATTCTGAAATCAACACAAAAAATGGCATCACCATAGTCTCCAGACTGTGCCGAGTTCAAGGAGACGCCCCGCTTGACCGTAGCTCGTTCTGAGTGCAGCAAACTTGAAAAAAAGAAGGCCCAAAATGAAGCCTGCACCACAATGTCATTTGATTTTGGGTGGCAGTGAGAGAACCGTTAGGGTGAGAAGCACAATTCCACCACATGAATGTTCCTAAGGTCCTCCCGATCTGAACAAGCCTAACCTTGACCGTGTGGCATTAACCCTTCACAGTAAAACAGGGTTTTTTGATCTCACAGATTACAGTGACATCTCTCCCCATAGGAATACATTGCCTGCACCACAAAATTCAACCTGAAGCCTATATGGGTTATGAATGCCGTATGAACCTGTCTTCGGTACCAGTCCATCAGGCCACTATGAGATCTACCTGTGTCGAATCTAAGCTTCCTGGAGCAACCGGAAGTGGTTAAAATGCCCCTAAAAGTGTTTACCCATACACTGCCTGCAGTTTGATAGACATAGTGCATTCAACCCTGTGTAGATCAGTCAATTCTTAACGTAAAGACTTAAAACTCGGGATTCTGTAAGTGGCTATGTAAATCAAGACATGTGTTTACTTATAGCTTCCTGTGCCAACCGGAAGTGCCTTTAATTGGGTCACACTCTCTGTTTCGAAGGGTTAAAAAAGTCACATCTCTCCAAAACTTCATATGTGTGACTAGGTAACCCTTCTGAACTGTAAATCAGTCATTAATCCCAACAGATGTCAAAGAAAAGCTCCCTCACACACACACAGGAAGGATGGAGTGATAAAGTGCGGTGCTTAAAGACACAGAGAGCAGGAAATGGCATTACCATAATCCCTACGCCGTACCGAGTTCAGCGAGATATCCCGCTTGACCGTAGCTCGCTCGGTCTAGGCGCAGCGAGCATTAGAATAGTAGGCCCAAAATGAAGCCTGCACCACAATGTCATTTGCTTTTGGGTGACAGTGAGAGAACCGTTAGAGTGAGAAGAAAAATTGCACCACATGAATGTTCCTAAGGTCCTCCCGATCTGAACAAGCCTAACCTTGACCGTGTGGCATTAACCCTTAACAGTAAAACAGTGTTTTTTGATCTCACAGATTACAGTGTCATCTCTCCCCATAGGAATACATTGCCTGCACCCCTAATTTCAACCTGAGGCCTATGTGGGTTATGAATGCCGTATGAACCTGTCTTCGGTACCAGTCCATCAGGCCACTATGAGGTCTACCTGTGTTGATTCTAAGCTTCCTGGACCAACCGGAAGTGGTTAAAATGCCCCTAAAAGTGTTTACCCATACACTGCATGCAGTTTGATAGACATAGTGCATTCAACCCTGTGTAGATCAGTCAATTCTTAACGTAAGGACTTAAAACTCAGGATTCTGTAACAGCATACCCCAATGAGGATATGTGTTGATTTATAACTTCCTGTGCCAACCGGAAGTGCCATAATTGGTGTCTTAGGGGCTGTTTCGAAGGGTTAAAAAAGTCTGATCTTTCCAAAACTTCATATGTGTGATTAGGCAACCCCCATGAACTGTAAATCAGTCATTTTTCCCAAAAAAATTCAAAGGAAAAAAAAATCACACTAAAACACAACTTGGAAGGAGGGACGTATTGGGGTGCGTAGAGACAGACAGTGGCTCCAATAGTTAGCTTTGTTGGAGCTAAAAAAGAACCGTCGGACCTAGAGTTCCGAAACTTTAGAAACCTGTTCTAGACCTCCCGTAGATGGTGCGTGGTGAGTTACGTGGCTCTAGAAGGTTCTCGGACCGAGAAACAGCCTCGTACATTTGAAATAACTTCAATTCATTTTTGCATCACGAAAATGACGACATTTAGAAATGTCCCAGAGTCGCAAGACTAGGTGCATTGCAAACGTCTCGGCCCATATAGACAGACCCCAACGTTTCTGTCCAATAGCTCATTCAAGGACCCCGTAGCAAGTCATGGAAAATAGTGGATTTTCAGCACCAATTAGGGTTTTTCTCGGACACCAAATGACCTATCGAGCCGAAACTTGGGATTCGGGGTCGCCTCAGCTAGGCCAACACATAACATAAGAAATGGACCCGCAGCTAGAACGTAACTACGTGTTTTATGGTTTTTTTGTGGTTTGAACCGAAGGGGTTGTGAATTTTGGGCCAGCTCTGAAGTATGTAATAGTTGGCTACTAAACGAGTTGGAAAAAGTGGGTTTGGTGTCAGTTTGTATCAGTTTGGTGGTCAGAATGATATCTAATTGACTGATGGACTCTTGTCCACTTGACTCTTGTACATTTGCAATATGATCCTATAGTGAAAAAACATCACCAAAAGCGACATTCTGAAATCAACCCAAACGAGCGATTGAGATGACCCAGAATCACTGCAAAGCCATCCCGAGTTCATCGGGCCAGTCAATTTCACATTCCTGCAAGATTTTTATAGCATGACAAATTCGTGATGGTACCTGCCCTTTAAAACATATTGCAAATGCACAGTGACTTTGAAAAAGTAAGAAACAAAAAAAAATACATCTAAAAAATTTTGAGCATGACAAATTCGTGATGGTACCTGCCCATTGAAACATATTGCAAATGCACAGTGACTTTGAAAAAGTAAGGAAACATAAACAAAAAAAATCCAAAATTTTTATTTTTGGGTGACCAGTTGCACGTGCATTTGCAATATGATTCTATAGTGAAAAAACATATTGCAAATGCACAGTGACTTTGAAAAAGTAAGGAAACATAAACAAAAAAAAGCTCAATTTTTTTTGGGGGGATGACCAGTTGCATGTGCATTTGCAATATGATTCTATAGTGAAAAAACATATTGCAAATGCACAGTGACTTTGAAAAAGTAAGGAAAAATAAACAAAAAAAATCTAATTTTTTGGGGGGGGGATGACCAGTTGCATGTGCATTTGCAATATGATTCTATAGTGAAAAAACATATTGCAAATGCACAGTGACTTTGAAAAAGTAAGGAAAAATAAACAAAAAAAATCTAAATTTTTTTTTGGGGGATGACCAGTTGCACGTGCATTTGCAATATGATTCTATAGTGAAAAAACATATTGCAAATGCACAGTGACTTTGAAAAAGTAAGGAAAAATAAACAAAAAAAATCTAAATTTTTTTTGGGGGGATGACCAGTTGCACGTGCATTTGCAATATGATTCTATAGTGAAAAAACATATTGCAAATGCACAGTGACTTTGAAAAAGTAAGGAAACATAAACAAAAAAAATCTAAAATTTTTTTGGGGGGATGACCAGTTGCATGTGCATTTGCAATATGATTCTATAGTGAAAAAACATATTGCAAATGCACAGTGACTTTGAAAAAGTAAGGAAAAATAAACAAAAAAAATCTAAATTTTTTTTGGGGGGATGACCAGTTGCACGTGCATTTGCAATATGATTCTATAGTGAAAAAACATATTGCAAATGCACAGTGACTTTGAAAAAGTAAGGAAACATAAACAAAAAAAATCTAAAATTTTTTTGGGGGGATGACCAGTTGCATGTGCATTTGCAATATGATTCTATAGTGAAAAAACATATTGCAAATGCACAGTGACTTTGAAAAAGTAAGAAACAAAAAAAAATACATCTAAAAAATTTTGAGCATGACAAATTCGTGATGGTACCTGCCCATTGAAACATATTGCAAATGCACAGTGACTTTGAAAAAGTAAGGAAACATAAACAAAAAAAATCCAAAATTTTTATTTTTGGGTGACCAGTTGCACGTGCATTTGCAATATGATTCTATAGTGAAAAAACATATTGCAAATGCACAGTGACTTTGAAAAAGTAAGGAAACATAAACAAAAAAAATCTAAATTTTTTTGGGGGGGATGACCAGTTGCATGTGCATTTGCAATATGATTCTATAGTGAAAAAACATATTGCAAATGCACAGTGACTTTGAAAAAGTAAGGAAAAATAAACAAAAAAAATCTAATTTTTTTTTGGGGGGATGACCAGTTGCACGTGCATTTGCAATATGATTCTATAGTGAAAAAACATATTGCAAATGCACAGTGACTTTGAAAAAGTAAGGAAACATAAACAAAAAAAATCTAAATTTTTTTGGGGGGGATGACCAGTTGCATGTGCATTTGCAATATGATTCTATAGTGAAAAAACATATTGCAAATGCACAGTGACTTTGAAAAAGTAAGGAAACATAAAAAAAATCTAAATTTTTTGGGGGGGGATGACCAGTTGCATGTGCATTTGCAATATGATTCTATAGTGAAAAAACATATTGCAAATGCACAGTGACTTTGAAAAAGTAAGGAAAAATAAACAAAAAAAATCTAATTTTTTTGGGGGGGGATGACCAGTTGCACGTGCATTTGCAATATGATTCTATAGTGAAAAAACATATTGCAAATGCACAGTGACTTTGAAAAAGTAAGGAAACATAAACAAAAAAAATCTAAATTTTTTTGGGGGGGATGACCAGTTGCATGTGCATTTGCAATATGATTCTATACTGAAAAAACATATTGCAAATGCACAGTGACTTTGAAAAAGTAAGGAAACATAAACAAAAAAAATCCAAAATTGTTATTTTTGGGTGACCAGTTGCACGTGCATTTGCAATATGATTCTATAGTGAAAAAACATATTGCAAATGCACAGTGACTTTGAAAAAGTAAGGAAACATAAACAAAAAAAATCAAAACATTTTTTTTTTGGGTGACCAGTTGCACGTGCATTTGCAATATGATTCTATAGTGAAAAAACATATTGCAAATGCACAGTGACTTTGAAAAAGTAAGGAAACATAAACAAAAAAAATCTAGAATTTTTTTTGGGGGATGACCAGTTGCATGTGCATTTGCAATATGATTCTATAGTGAAAAAACATATTGCAAATGCACAGTGACTTTGAAAAAGTAAGGAAAAATAAACAAAAAAAATCTAAAATTTTTTTTGGGGGATGACCAGTTGCACGTGCATTTGCAATATGATTCTATAGTGAAAAAACATATTGCAAATGCACAGTGACTTTGAAAAAGTAAGGAAAAATAAACAAAAAAAATCTAAAATTTTTTGGGGGGGATGACCAGTTGCATGTGCATTTGCAATATGATTCTATAGTGAAAAAACATATTGCAAATGCACAGTGACTTTGAAAAAGTAAGGAAAAATAAACAAAAAAAATCTAAAATTTTTTGGGGGGGATGACCAGTTGCACGTGCATTTGCAATATGATTCTATAGTGAAAAAACATATTGCAAATGCACAGTGACTTTGAAAAAGTAAGGAAACATAAACAAAAAAAATCTAAAATTTTTTTGGGGGGATGACCAGTTGCATGTGCATTTGCAATATGATTCTATAGTGAAAAAACATATTGCAAATGCACAGTGACTTTGAAAAAGTAAGAAACAAAAAAAAATACATCTAAAAAATTTTGAGCATGACAAATTCGTGATGGTACCTGCCCATTGAAACATATTGCAAATGCACAGTGACTTTGAAAAAGTAAGGAAACATAAACAAAAAAAATCCAAAATTTTTATTTTTGGGTGACCAGTTGCACGTGCATTTGCAATATGATTCTATAGTGAAAAAACATATTGCAAATGCACAGTGACTTTGAAAAAGTAAGGAAACATAAACAAAAAAAATCTAAATTTTTTTGGGGGGGGATGACCAGTTGCATGTGCATTTGCAATATGATTCTATAGTGAAAAAACATATTGCAAATGCACAGTGACTTTGAAAAACTAAGGAAAAATAAACAAAAAAAATCTAATTTTTTTTGGGGGGGATGACCAGTTGCACGTGCATTTGCAATATGATTCTATAGTGAAAAAACATATTGCAAATGCACAGTGACTTTGAAAAAGTAAGGAAACATAAACAAAAAAAATCTAAATTTTTTGGGGGGGGATGACCAGTTGCATGTGCATTTGCAATATGATTCTATACTGAAAAAACATATTGCAAATGCACAGTGACTTTGAAAAAGTAAGGAAACATAAACAAAAAAAATCCAAAATTGTTATTTTTGGGTGACCAGTTGCACGTGCATTTGCAATATGATTCTATAGTGAAAAAACATATTGCAAATGCACAGTGACTTTGAAAAAGTAAGGAAACATAAACAAAAAAAATCAAAACATTTTTTTTTTGGGTGACCAGTTGCACGTGCATTTGCAATATGATTCTATAGTGAAAAAACATATTGCAAATGCACAGTGACTTTGAAAAAGTAAGGAAACATAAACAAAAAAAATCTAAAAATTTTTTTGGGGGATGACCAGTTGCATGTGCATTTGCAATATGATTCTATAGTGAAAAAACATATTGCAAATGCACAGTGACTTTGAAAAAGTAAGGAAAAATAAACAAAAAAAATCTAAATTTTTTTTTGGGGGATGACCAGTTGCACGTGCATTTGCAATATGATTCTATAGTGAAAAAACATATTGCAAATGCACAGTGACTTTGAAAAAGTAAGGAAACATAAACAAAAAAAATCTAAATTTTTTTGGGGGGGATGACCAGTTGCATGTGCATTTGCAATATGATTCTATAGTGAAAAAACATATTGCAAATGCACAGTGACTTTGAAAAAGTAAGGAAACATAAACAAAAAAAATCTAAACATTTTTTTTTGGGGTGAGCAGTTGCACGTGCATTTGCAATATGATTCTATAGTGAAAAAACATCACCAAAAGCGACATTCTGAAATCAACCCAAACGAGCGATTGAGATGACCCAGAATCACTGCAAAGCCATCCCGAGTTCATCGGGCCAGTCAATTTCACATTCCTGCAGGATTTTTATAGCATGACAAATTCGTGATGGTACCTGCCCATTAAAACATATTGCAAATGCACAGTGACTTTGAAAAAGTAAGGAAACATAGAATCAAATTATTTTTTTTTGGGTTACCAGTTGCACATTTCAGATCACCAGTTGCACATTTCAGATCACCAGTTGCACATTTCAGATCACCAGTTGCACGGAGGAAAATCGTTACTTTTGACTTTGACTTTTGACTTCCTATGAAATCATATTCCAAATGGAGAAAAAATATGCCTTATGCACTAGTAAAAAAATAAAATAAATGATAATAAAGTATGACTAAAGTATGTTGATAAAGTTCTTATACATGTGTAATTGACATAAAAATTGAAAGAATTTTGAAAAACGGTCCAGAAAGCACTTTTTTAAGGATGTGTGATATGATTCTATAGTGAAAAAACATATTGCAAATGCACAGTGACTTTGAAAAAGTAAGGAAAAATAAACAAAAAAAATCTAAATTTTTTTTGGGGGGATGACCAGTTGCACGTGCATTTGCAATATGATTCTATAGTGAAAAAACATATTGCAAATGCACAGTGACTTTGAAAAAGTAAGGAAACATAAACAAAAAAAATCTAAATTTTTTTTGGGGGGATGACCAGTTGCATGTGCATTTGCAATATGATTCTATAGTGAAAAAACATATTGCAAATGCACAGTGACTTTGAAAAAGTAAGGAAACATAAAAAAAATCTAATTTTTTTTTGGGGGGATGACCAGTTGCATGTGCATTTGCAATATGATTCTATAGTGAAAAAACATATTGCAAATGCACAGTGACTTTGAAAAAGTAAGGAAAAATAAACAAAAAAAATCTATTTTTTTTTGGGGGGGATGACCAGTTGCACGTGCATTTGCAATATGATTCTATAGTGAAAAAACATATTGCAAATGCACAGTGACTTTGAAAAAGTAAGGAAACATAAACAAAAAAAATCTAAATTTTTTTTGGGGGGATGACCAGTTGCATGTGCATTTGCAATATGATTCTATACTGAAAAAACATATTGCAAATGCACAGTGACTTTGAAAAAGTAAGGAAACATAAACAAAAAAAATCCAAAATTGTTATTTTTGGGTGACCAGTTGCACGTGCATTTGCAATATGATTCTATAGTGAAAAAACATATTGCAAATGCACAGTGACTTTGAAAAAGTAAGGAAACATAAACAAAAAAAATCAAAACATTTTTTTTTTGGGTGACCAGTTGCACGTGCATTTGCAATATGATTCTATAGTGAAAAAACATATTGCAAATGCACAGTGACTTTGAAAAAGTAAGGAAACATAAACAAAAAAAATCTAAATTTTTTTTTGGGGGATGACCAGTTGCATGTGCATTTGCAATATGATTCTATAGTGAAAAAACATATTGCAAATGCACAGTGACTTTGAAAAAGTAAGGAAAAATAAACAAAAAAAATCTAAATTTTTTTTTGGGGGATGACCAGTTGCACGTGCATTTGCAATATGATTCTATAGTGAAAAAACATATTGCAAATGCACAGTGACTTTGAAAAAGTAAGGAAACATAAACAAAAAAAATCTAAATTTTTTTGGGGGGGATGACCAGTTGCATGTGCATTTGCAATATGATTCTATAGTGAAAAAACATATTGCAAATGCACAGTGACTTTGAAAAAGTAAGGAAACATAAACAAAAAAAATCTAAACATTTTTTTTTTGGGTGAGCAGTTGCACGTGCATTTGCAATATGATTCTATAGTGAAAAAACATCACCAAAAGCGACATTCTGAAATCAACCCAAACGAGCGATTGAGATGACCCAGAATCACTGCAAAGCCATCCCGAGTTCATCGGGCCAGTCAATTTCACATTCCTGCAGGATTTTTATAGCATGACAAATTCGTGATGGTACCTGCCCATTAAAACATATTGCAAATGCACAGTGACTTTGAAAAAGTAAGGAAACATAGAATCAAATTATTTTTTTTTGGGTTACCAGTTGCACATTTCAGATCACCAGTTGCACATTTCAGATCACCAGTTGCACATTTCAGATCACCAGTTGCACGGAGGAAAATCGTTACTTTTGACTTTGACTTTTGACTTCCTATGAAATCATATTCCAAATGGAGAAAACATATGCCTTATGCACTAGTAAAAAAATAAAATAAATGATAATAAAGTATGACTAAAGTATGTTGATAAAGTTCTTATACATGTGTAATTGACATAAAAATTGAAAGAATTTTGAAAAACGGTCCAGAAAGCACTTTTTTAAGGATGTGTGAAGTTTTTTACCAAATTTTGACATTTTTGACTTTTGACTTTTGACTTCCTATGAAATCATATTGCAAATGGACAAAACATATGCCTTATGCGCATGTAATTAAAAAAAAAAAAAATTGATATCAAAATTGGACAAAAGTATATTCATACAGTTCTTACACATGTGTAATTGACAAAAAAAGCGAAAGAAATTCGAAAAAAAGGCCCAGAAAGCACTTTTTTAACCAGTTAGAGCTCTAGGGGCGCTATTTCATTTTTGGATAAAAAACGTTCCCGTTTTAAGCGCGATATTTTGTCACGAAAAGATGCTCGACTATGCATATTCTTGACAGTTTTGGAAAGAAAACACTCTGAAGTTTCAGAATCTGCAAAGATTTTGTCTGTAAGTGCCCCAGAACTCATTCTACAGGCGAAACCAAGATGATGCATCACCCAGGAATTAGCAGAATTTCTGAAGCTCTGTTTTCCATTCTCTCCTTATATGGCTGTGATTGCGCAAGGAATGAGCCTACACTTTCTGTCGTTCGCCCAAGGTCTTAGCAGCATTGTGACGTATTTGTAGGCATATCATTGGAAGATTGGCCATAAGAGACTACATTTTCCAGAGGTCCGCCCGGTGTCCTTTGTCTAAATTTGTGCGTAATCTTCAGGTGCAGGCATTTTCTCCTGGGATTCAGGAGAGAAAGCATGTTTCCAAGAACGATGTATCAATGAAGAGATATGTGAAAAACACCTTGAGGATTGATTCTAAACAACGTTTGCCATGTTTTCAGTCGATATTATGGAGTTAATTTGGAAAAAAGTTTGCGTTTTGAGGACTGAATTTATGGATTTTTTTTGGTAGCCAAATGTGATGTATAAAACGGAGCTATTTCTAATACACAAGGAATCTTTTTGGAAAAACTGAGCATCTGCTATCTAACTGAGAGTATCCTCATTGAAAACATCAGAAGTTCTTCAAAGGTAAATGATTTTATTTGAAGGCTTTTATGTTTTTGTTAATGTTGCGTGCTGGATGCTAACGCTAATGCTAACGCTAAATGCTAACGCGAAATGCTAACTCTAGCTAGCTACTTTTACACAAATGATTGTTTTCCTATGGTTGAGAAGCATATTTTGAAAATCTGAGATGACAGTGTTGTTTACAAAAGGCTAAGCTTGAGAGATGGCATATTTATTTCATTTCATTTGCGATTTTCATAAATAGTTAACGTTGTGTTATGCTAATGAGCTTGCTGATAGATTTACACAATCCTGGATACAGGGGTTTTTTCATAGCTAAACGTGACGCAAAAAACGGAGCGATTTGTCCTAAACAAATAATCTTTCAGGAAAAACTGAACATTTGCTATCTGAGAGTCTCCTCAATGAAAACATCTGAAGTTCTTCAAAGGTAAATGATTTTTTTGAATGCTTTTCTGTTTTTTTGTGTAAATGTTGCCAGCTGAATGCTAATGCTAAATGCTACGTTAGCCATCAATACTGTTACACAAATGATTGTTTTGCAATGGTTGAGAAGCATATTTTGAAAATCTGAGATGACAGTGTTGTTAACAAAAGGCTAAGCTTGAGAGCTAGCATATTTATTTCATTTCATTTGCGATTTTCATGAATAGTTAACGTTGCGTTATGGTAATGAGCTTGAGTCTGTATTCACGAACCCGGATCCGGGATGGGGAGATCAGAAAGGTTAAGGGGTAAAAAGTTTTTGAAAAAAATATCATTTTTTCAAAATTTTTCTTTTGGATGTTGACTTGGGTTGCATTTCCAATATGAAAAACCCAGGTGGAGCGCACTCGCCCCCTGTTGGATTTTTGAGGTGTTACAATTGGCAATTGCCATATGGCATTTGCCATATACTTTGCACGAATCAACGCCGCTTTGGGTGGTATTGGACATCGTGTACATGGTTTGTCCAATGCCAATATTTTGACATTCATTTTTGTACAAATCAGGGGGGTATTCCCTTACATAAAGACACAGCTCTTACATGAATTCACAGCTCTTTCATAAAGACACAGCGCTTACATGAAGACATAGCACTTACATGAAGACACAGCGCTAACATAGACACAGCGCTTACATGAAGACACAGCGCTTACATAGACACAGCTCTTTCATAAAGACACAGCTCTTTCATAAAGACACAGCTCTTACTTAAAGACAACTATTTCCTAGTTCTTTCTTTAATCAGTTCATCCTTTGAAGCTTTGAAAGAACGAGTAACAACCTTCTATCTGAAGGTCGAAGTATCAATCAGTTGCTTTTCGAACTGGTGGGAGGTTGTACAACATTAAATAACCACTTTATTTTCCATTTGAACTTTCTTTATTGTATATTTAGATGACATTTAGTAAAAGCAAAATGAATTGCTTGTCCCCAGTGAATAGACACAAAACAGAAAGAGAATATAAACACATGTAAGAATAATAGAGCTGTGTGTCTTTAAGTGATGTTCAACCATGACTCCTAGTTTTCCATTACAATGAGTTATAGACTGCTGAGATGTCCACACCATACATACAGAACTGTAGGAAAAACACAACCATAGCTGGATTGACTGTGGAACTGGTCTTACACTGAGTGTACAAAACATTAAGAACACCTTCCTAATACTGAGTTGCACCCACTTTTGTCCTCAGGGGAGCCGCAATTCATCAGGTCATAGACTGTACAAGGTGTCGAAAGCGTTCCACAGGGATGCTGGCCCATGTTGACTCCAATGCTTCCCACAGTTGTGTCAAGTTGGCTGGATATCCTTTAGGTGGTGAACCATTCTTGACACACAGGAAACTGTTGAGTGTGTAAATCCCAGCAGTGTTACAGTTCTTGACACAATCTAACCGATGCGCCTGGCACCTACTACCATACCCCATTCAAAGGCACTTAAATATTTTGTCTTGCCCTTCATTCTCTGGCACACATACACAATCCATGTCTCAATTGTCTCAAGACTTAAACATTCTTATTTAACCTGTCTCCTCCCCTTCATCTACACTGATTGAAGTGGATTGAATAAGGGATCACCTGGATTCACCTGGTCAGTCTATGTCATGGAAAGAGCAGGTGTTCCTAATGTTTTGTCCACTCAGTGTCTATACAACTATGTAAAATGTTGTTTTTGATGTTGAGACGGCTGCAGTGGACCCTTAAAGGAGTTGTCCCTCGATGTAACAGCTCTGAAGTTCTTCAATCATTTCTCTCTTCTTCTTCTCTTTAGGTTGGAACACTGGCATCCCTTTCCTTGCAGGATTCAGTGACACTCAATATGTATTGTTTGTTGTTGTTTGGTTTTAATCCTCCATTACCACATTTTCCCATTATTTGATAAATGAAAAACCTTTGGTTCAGGTGTTCAGGCTATTCGTCATGTCAGGGGAAGTGGTGACGGTATGAGAGCAGCAGCCTGAGAGCAGAGTGTTGAAACTACACGTTGTTTCCTTCTCACAGACAGGTGTAGAACTGGTCATTTCCAGTGTAATAGTGTTTCCCTAAAGGAGATTTGTTTTCTCCATAATGGGTTGAAGTGCCTCCATCTACTAATGCTGACCATGTGGTCCACATCAGCAGTGATCCTCAGTATTGTTAGCTTGTTGTTGTGTCATTTATTACATCATGTTTTAATCAATAATATCACACTTCCTGTGTTTCTACCTCTTCTTTCTGATTGGCTGTCTGGTGCTTCTCTCTGATTGGTGTGTTTCAGGTGGAGTTGTCAGACAGTACGGCCCACACCATAACGGATGGTGCTTCTTGTCGGACAACAAAACAACACTAAGCAGTTTAAAGGCCCAGTGCAGTCAAAAACATGATTTCCTGAGTTTTATATATATTTCCACGCTGTGAAATTGTGAAAATTAGGATAATTCCCTTTCAGTATAAGACCTGTTTGAAAAAGCCGCCTGAAAGTTCAACCTGTTTTGTTGGGATGGAGTTTTGGCCTTCCACGGTATTGTATTTATTATAGATCCACATTATCGGGTGCCTTCATTTTGTCAGACCCCAGGGAGAGTAGCTACTTCCTCGGGAATCCATAATAAATACAATGCAAATATTATTCTGGAGTTCAGCAAAATTAAGGCAGAAATACAATTTAAAAACATTACAATATATTCACAGACTGTGCCCCCTCAGGCCCTTACTCCACCACTACCACATATCTACAGTACTAAATCCACGTGTCTGTACCTTTGTGTGTCTCTTCACAGTCACCGTTGTTCCATAAGGTGTATTTTTATCTGTTTCTGAAATCAAATTGTACTGCTTGCGTCAGTTACTTGATGTGGAATAGAGTTCCATGTAGTCATGGCTCTATGTAGTACTGTGGAATAGAGTTCCATGGAGTCATGGCTCTATGTAGTACTGTGGAATAGAGTTCCATGTAGTCATGGCACTATTTAGTACTGTGGAATAGAGTTCCATGTAGTCATGTCTCTATGTAGTTCTGTGGAATAGAGTTCCATGTAGTCATGTCTCTATGTAGTTCTGTGGAATATAGTTCCATGTAGTCATGTCTCTATGTAGTACTGTGGAATAGAGTTCCATGTGGTCATGGCTCTATGTAGTACTGTGGAATAGAGTTCCATGTAGTCATGGCTCTATGTTGTACTGTGGAATAGAGTTCCATGTAGTCATGTCTCTATGTAGTACTCTGGAATAGAGTTCCATGTGGTCATGGCTCTATGTAGTACTGTGGAATAGAGTTCCATGTAGTCATGTCTCTATGTAGTTCTGTGGAATATAGTTCCATGTAGTCATGTCTCTATGTAGTACTGTGGAATAGAGTTCCATGTGGTCATGGCTCTATGTAGTACTGTGGAATAGAGTTCCATGTAGTCATGGCTCTATGTAGTACTGTGGAATAGAGTTCCATGTGGTCATGGCTCTATGTAGTACTGTGGAATAGAGTTCCATGTAGTCATGAATCTATGTAGTACTGTGGAATAGAGTTCCATGTAGTCATGGCTCTATGTAGTACTGTGGAATAGAGTTCCACGTAGTCATGAATCTATGTAGTACTGTGGAATAGAGTTCCATGTAGTCATGGCTCTATGTAGTACTGTGGAATAGAGTTCCATGTAGTGATGGCTCTATGTAGTACTGTGGAATAGAGTTCCATGTAGTCATGGCTCTATATAGTACTGTGGAATAGAGTTCCATGTAGTCATGGCTCTATGTAGTACTGTGGAATAGAGTTCCATGTGGTCATGGCTCTATGTAGTACTGTGGAATAGAGTTCCATGTAGTCATGGCACTATTTAGTACTGTGGAATAGAGTTCCATGTAGTCATGTCTCTATGTAGTTCTGTGGAATAGAGTTCCATGTAGTCATGTCTCTATGTAGTTCTGTGGAATATAGTTCCATGTAGTCATGTCTCTATGTAGTACTGTGGAATAGAGTTCCATGTGGTCATGGCTCTATGTAGTACTGTGGAATAGAGTTCCATGTAGTCATGGCTCTATGTTGTACTGTGGAATAGAGTTCCATGTAGTCATGTCTCTATGTAGTACTCTGGAATAGAGTTCCATGTGGTCATGGCTCTATGTAGTACTGTGGAATAGAGTTACATGTAGTCATGTCTCTATGTAGTTCTGTGGAATATAGTTCCATGTAGTCATGGCTCTATGTAGTACTGTGGAATAGAGTTCCATGTGGTCATGGCTCTATGTAGTACTGTGGAATAGAGTTCCATGTAGTCATGGCTCTATGTAGTACTGTGGAATAGAGTTCCACGTAGTCATGAATCTATGTAGTACTGTGGAATAGAGTTCCATGTAGTCATGGCTCTATGTAGTACTGTGGAATAGAGTTCCATGTAGTGATGGCTCTATGTAGTACTGTGGAATAGAGTTCCATGTGGTCATGGCTCTATATAGTACTGTGGAATAGAGTTCCATGTAGTCATGGCTCTATGTAGTACTGTGGAATAGAGTTCCATGTGGTCATGGCTCTATGTAGTACTGTGGAATAGAGTTCCATGTAGTCATGGCTCTATGTAGTACTGTGGAATAGAGTTCAATGTAGCCATGAATCTATGTAGTACTGTGGAATAGAGCTCCATGTAGTCATGACTCTATGTAGTACTGTGGAATAGAGTTCCATGTAGTCATGGCTCTATGTAGTACTGTGGAATAGAGTTCAATGTAGCCATGAATCTATGTAGTACTGTGGAATAGAGTTCCATGTAGTCATGGCTCTATGTAGTACTGTGGAATAGAGTTCCATGTAGTCATGGCTCTATGTAGTACTGTGGAATAGAGTTCCATGTGGTCATGGCTCTATGTAGTACTGTGGAATAGAGTTCCATGTAGTCATGGCACTATTTAGTACTGTGGAATAGAGTTCCATGTAGTCATGTCTCTATGTAGTTCTGTGGAATATAGTTCCATGTAGTCATGTCTCTATGTAGTACTGTGGAATAGAGTTCCATGTGGTCATGGCTCTATGTAGTACTGTGGAATAGAGTTCCATGTAGTCATGGCTCTATGTTGTACTGTGGAATAGAGTTCCATGTAGTCATGTCTCTATGTAGTACTCTGGAATAGAGTTCCATGTAGTCATGGCTCTATGTAGTACTGTGGAATAGAGTTCCATGTGGTCATGGCTCTATGTAGTACTGTGGAATAGAGTTCCATGTAGTCATGGCTCTATGTTGTACTGTGGAATAGAGTTCCATGTAGTCATGTCTCTATGTAGTTCTGTGGAATATAGTTCCATGTAGTCATGTCTCTATGTAGTACTGTGGAATAGAGTTCCATGTGGTCATGGCTCTATGTAGTACTGTGGAATAGAGTTCCATGTAGTCATGGCTCTATGTAGTACTGTGGAATAGAGTTCCATGTGGTCATGGCTCTATGTAGTACTGTGGAATAGAGTTCCATGTAGTCATGGCTCTATGTAGTACTGTGGAATAGAGTTCCATGTAGTCATGGCTCTATGTAGTACTGTGGAATGGAGTTCCATGTGGTCATGGCTCTATGTAGTACTGTGGAATAGAGTTCCATGTAGTCATGGCTCTATGTAGTACTGTGGAATAGAGTTCCATGTAGTCATGAATCTATGTAGTACTGTGGAATAGAGTTCCATGTAGTCATGGCTCTATGTAGTACTGTGGAATAGAGTTCCACGTAGTCATGAATCTATGTAGTACTGTGGAATAGAGTTCCATGTAGTCATGACTCTATGTAGTACTGTGGAATAGAGTTCCATGTAGTCATGGCTCTATGTAGTACTGTGGAATAGAGTTCAATGTAGCCATGAATCTATGTAGTACTGTGGAATAGAGTTCCATGTAGTCATGGCTCTATGTAGTACTGTGGAATAGAGTTCCATTTAGTCATGGCTCTATGTAGTACTGTGGAATAGAGTTCCATGTAGTCATGTCTCTATGTAGTACTGTGGAATAGAGTTCCATGTGGTCATGGCTCTATGTAGTACTGTGGAATAGAGTTCCATGTAGTCATGGCTCTATGTAGTACTGTGGAATAGAGTTCCATGTGGTCATGGCTCTATGTAGTACTGTGGAATAGAGTTCCATGTAGTCATGGCTCTATGTAGTACTGTGGAATAGAGTTCCATGTAGTCATGGCTCTATGTAGTACTGTGGAATGGAGTTCCATGTGGTCATGGCTCTATGTAGTACTGTGGAATAGAGTTCCATGTAGTCATAGCTCTATGTAGTACTGTGGAATAGAGTTCCATGTAGTCATGAATCTATGTAGTACTGTGGAATAGAGTTCCATGTAGTCATGGCTCTATGTAGTACTGTGGAATAGAGTTCCATGTAGTCATGAATCTATGTAGTACTGTGGAATAGAGTTCCATGTAGTCATGACTCTATGTAGTACTGTGGAATAGAGTTCCATGTAGTCATGGCTCTATGTAGTACTGTGGAATAGAGTTCAATGTAGCCATGAATCTATGTAGTACTGTGGAATAGAGTTCCATGTAGTCATGGCTCCATGTAGTACTGTGGAATAGAGTTCCATTTAGTCATGGCTCTATGTAGTACTGTGGAATAGAGTTCCATGTAGTCATGTCTCTATGTAGTACTGTGGAATAGAGTTCCATGTGGTCATGGCTCTATGTAGTACTGTGGAATAGAGTTATATGTAGCCATGGCTCTATGTAGTACTGTGGAATAGAGTTCCATGTGGTCATGGCTCTATGTAGTACTGTGGAATAGTACTGTGGAATAGAGTTCCATTTGGTCATAGCTCTATGTAGTACTGTGGTATGTATGGGTGTCTGAGCTGTGTGTTAGTAGTTTAAACAGACCTCTTGTGGCATGTCTTCTGGGGTATGCATGGGTGTCTGAGCTGTGTGCCAGTAATTTAGACAGGCAGCTCGGTGCATTCAAAACGTCAATACCTCTCAGAAATACAAGTAGTGATGAAGTCATTCTCTCCTCCACTTTGAGCCAAGAGAGACCTGCATATTATTAATGTTAGCTCTCTGTGTACATCCAAGGGCCAGCCGTGCTGCCCTGTTCTGAGCCAATTGAAATTTGGCTCAGAAGTCCTTTTTTTTGTGGCACCTGACCACACGACTGAACAGTAGTCAAGGTGCGACAAAACTAGGGCCTGTAGAGGCTTTACTATTCTTGGGAAGCGGAATGACTTTAGCTTCCCTCCAGGCCTGGGGGCACACACTTTCTAGTAGGCTTAAATTGAAGATATGGCAAATAGGAGTGGCAATATAGTCTGCCATTATCCTCAGTTATTTTCCATCCAAGTTGTCAGACCCAGGTGGCTTGTCATTGTTGATAGACAATAATAACTTTCTCACCTCTTCCACACTCACTTTACGGAATTCAACATTACAATTCTTGTCTTTCATAATTGGGTCAGATATTATTGGATGTGTTTGATGCTGACATGTAATTTCTAAATACGCTATTCTTGCCAATGAAAAAAATTATTAAAGTAGTTGGCAATATCAGTCAGTCTAGTGATGAATGAGCCATCTGATTCAATGAATGATGGAGCAGAGTTTGCCTTTTTTCCCAAAATGTTAAAAGCTTTTAAAGATTATTCTTTATATTATACATTTTTGTTTTCATAATGAAGTTTCTTCTTCTTTTTATTCAGTTTGTTCCCTTGATTTCTCAATATGAAATACGTGTGTCAATGGGTTGTGCAGCCAGACTTGTTTGCCTTTCCTTTTGCCTCGTCCCTCTCAACCATTCCTCATAAATCCACGGGGATTTAACCGTTTTTACAGTCATTTTCTTAATGAGCTTATTAGTAACTGGAATAATCAATTTCATAAATGTGTCAAGTGCAGCGTCTGGTTGCTCCTCATTACACACCACAGACCAGCAACTATTCTTTACATCAACAACATATGAATCACTATGAAACTTCTTGTATGACCTCTTATACCCTGTATTAGATGTGGCTACTATATTGTAATCACTACATCCTATGGATCTGGATACTGCTTGAAAGCAAATATCTGCAGTGTTAGTAAAGATGTGATCAATACATGTTGATGATTTCATTCCTGTGCTGTTTGTAACTACCCTGGTAGGTAGACTGATAACCTGTACCAGGTTGCAGGCTCTGGTTACAGTTTAATGTTTTTTCTTGAATGGTCAGCTTGATGATAGCCAGTCAATATTTAGGTCACTTAGAAAATATACCTCTCTGTTAATATCACATACATTATCAATCATTTCAGATCCAGATACTGGCTGTTAGCATTGCATGGTCTAAAGCAGCTTCCCACAAGAATGGTGACAACACCAGGCGGTAAATTTGTTCATTGACCAATAAGAAAGAGAGTTCCAAACCTCTCTGCCAATAACAGCTAGTTTTCAGTTCTCCAGTCCTCACTCAGACCACCCCCAGACATTCGTAGCTAAATTATTGCTTGAGAAGTTTCTCTTTGCTAAGAAGTTATTTTTGTTTCTTTTTGACCATTTTAATTGAAAACAATTACCGTAAGGTACTTATTTGTTGACGAAAATAATTTGATTTTGAGATAAAAGTAGCTGCATTGGACCTTTAAAGAGATGGAGATAAAATTAAATGTTGTTCTGACCTTTCTTGAATTCTCCAACGTTTCTGAGCTGTTTATGTAAAAGCAGTACAGTACGGCCCACACCATAACGGGTGGTGCTTCTCTCTGATTGGTGTGTTTCAGGGGGAGTTGTCATACAGTACGTCCCACACCATAACGGATGGTGCTTCTCTCTGATTGGTGTGTTTCAGGTGGAGTTGTCAGACAGTACGGCCCACACCATAACGGGTGGTGCTTCTCTCTGATTGGTGTGTTTCAGGGGGAGTTGTCATACAGTACGTCCCACACCATAACGGATGGTGCTTGTCTCTGATTGGTGTGTTTCAGGTGGAGTTGACAGACAGTACGTCCCACACCATAACGGATGGTGCTTCTCTCTGATTGGTGTGTTTCAGGTGGAGTTGTCAGACAGTACGGCCCACACCATAACGGATGGTGCTTCTCTCTGATTGGTGTGTTTCAGGTGGAGTTGACAAACAGTACGGCCCACACCATAACGGATGGTGCTTCTCTCTGATTGGTGTGTTTCAGGTGGAGTTGACAGACAGTACGGCCCACACCATAACGGATGCGTACGCAGGGAAGGAGTACATCATCCAGGTGGCGGCTAAGGACATGGAGATCGGCACCTGGAGTGACTGGAGCGTTGCGGTGCACGCCACCCCCTGGATGGACAAACCCCAACAGATCCCCTCCACCACCGAGCAGGAACCACTCCTCGGTGCGTACCCCAACCCTAACCCCAACCCTAACCCCAACAGATCACCTCCACCACCGAGCAGGAACCGCTCCTCGGTACGTACCCCAACCCTGACCCAAACCCTAACCCAAACAGATCCCCTCCACCACCGAGCAAGAACCGCTCCTCGGTACGTACCCCAACCCTGACCCAAACCCTAACCCAAACAGATCCCCTCCACCACCGAGCAAGAACTGCTCCTCGGTACGTACCCCAACCCTGACCCCAACCCTAACCCCAACAGATCCCCTACACCACCGAGCAAGAACTGCTCCTCGGTACGTACCCCAACCCTGACCCAAACAGATCCCCTACACCACCGAGCAGGAGCCGCTCCTCGATACGTACCCCCAACCCTGACCAAAACCCTAACCCAAACAGATCCCCTACACCACCGAGCAAGAACTGCTCCTCAGTACGTACCCCAACCCTGACCCAAACAGATCCCCTACACCACCGAGCAGGAGCCGCTCCTCGGTACGTACCCCAACCCTGACCAAAACCCTAACCCAAACAGATCCCCTACACCACCGAGCAGGAGCCGCTCCTCGGTACGTACCCCAACCCTGACCAAAACCCTAACCCAAACAGATCCCCTACACCACCGAGCAAGAACTGCTCCTCAGTACGTACCCCAACCCTAACCCAAACAGATCCCCTCCACCACCGAGCAATAACTGCTCCTCGGTACGTACCCCAACCCTGACCCCAACCCTAACCCCAACAGATCCCCTACACCATCGAGCAAGAACTGCTCCTCGGTACGTACCCCAACCCTGACCCAAACAGATCCCCTACACCACCGAGCAGGAGCCGCTCCTCGATACGTACCCCAACCCTGACCAAAACCCTAACCCAAACAGATCCCCTACACCACCGAGCAAGAACTGCTCCTCAGTACGTACCCCAACCCTGACCCAAACAGATCCCCTACACCACCGAGCAGGAGCCGCTCCTCGGTACGTACCCCAACCCTGACCAAAACCCTAACCCAAACAGATCCCCTACACCACCGAGCAGGAGCCGCTCCTCGGTACGTACCCCAACCCTGACCAAAACCCTAACCCAAACAGATCCCCTCCACCACCGAGCAATAACTGCTCCTCGGTACGTACCCCAACCCTGACCCAAACCCTAACCCCAAAAGATCCCCTCCACCACCGAGTAAGAACCGCTCCTCAGTACATACCCCAACCCTGACCCAAACAGATCCCCTACACCACCGAGCAGGAGCCGCTCCTCGGTACGTACCCCAACCCTGACCAAAACCCTAACCCAAACAGATCCCCTCCACCACCGAGCAGGAACTGCTCCTCAGTACGTACCCCAACCCTGACCCAAACCCTAACCCAAACAGATCCCCTCCACCACCGAGTAAGAACCGCTCCTCAGTACGTACCCCAACCCTGACCCAAACAGATCCCCTACACCACCGAGCAGGAGCCGCTCCTCGGTACGTACCCCAACCCTGACCAAAACCCTAACCCAAACAGATCCCCTCCACCACCGAGCAGGAACCGCTCCTCAGTACGTACCCCAACCCTGACCCAAACCCTAACCCAAACAGATCCCCTACACCACCGAGCAGGAGCCGCTCCTCGGTACGTACCCCAACCCTGACCAAAACCCTAACCCAAACAGATCACCTCCACCACCGAGCAAGAACCGCTCCTCGGTACGTACCCCAACCCTGACCCAGACAGATTACCTACACCACCAAGCAAGGGCCCCTCCTCAGTATGTAGCCATTACAACACACACAGTGGTTCTCAAACCTCTCCTCAGGAACCCCCATGTAAATGTTGTTTGTACTGTAATGGTAATGATAGAGAAAGAGTATTTCAAAATATTTCAAAATATAATTTATAAGTAAAAATATCTCAAAATTATATTTTATTTTGATGTTTGGCAGATTCTACCGATTGAAACTACTTCCAGTTATCACTACAGTTACCATAATACTATAATGACAGGATCTCATCCAGTCTGCAGAAGGAATTGCCTCTTCGGATCTCCATTAGTTCCTGTCAAGGCAGCAGCTACTCTTCCTGGGGTTTATTATGGATCCCCATTAGTTCCTGTCAAGGCAGCAGCTACTCTTCCTGGGGTTTATTATGGATCCCCATGAGTTCCTGTCAAGGCAGCAGCTACTCTTCCTGGGGTTTAATATGGATCCCCATTAGTTCCTGTCAAGGCAGCAGCTACTCTTCCTGGGGTTTATTATGGATCCCCATTAGTTCCTGTCAAGGCAGCAGCTACTCTTCCTGGGGTGTATTATGGATCCCCATTAGTTCTTGTCAAGGCAGCAGCTGCTCTTCCTGGGGTTTATTATGGATCCCCATGAGTTCCTGTCAAGACAGCAGCTACTCTTCCTGGGGTTTATTATGGATCCCCATTAGTTCCTGCCAAGGCAGCAGCTACTCTTCCTGGGGTTTTATAGACCGAGTCACTGGTGTTTCCTGCTTTAATTTTAGCTTGTAAGCAGGAATCAGGAGGATAGAGTTGTGGTCAGATTTACCAAATGGAGGGCGAGGAAGAGCTTTGTACGCATCTCTATGTGTGGAGTACAGCTGATCTAGAATGTTTTATTCCCTCTGATTGCACATTTAACGTGTTGATGGAAATTAGGTAGAACTGATTTAAGTTTCCCTGTATTAAAGTCTCCGGCCACTAGGAGCTCCGCATCTGGGTGAGTGGTTTCCTGTTTGCTTATTTCTTTATACAGCTGACTGAGTCTGGTCTTAGTGCCAGTGGTGGTAAATAACCAGCCACAAAAGGTATAGCTGAAAACTCTCTAGGCAAGTAGTGTGGCCTGCAATTTATCACAATATACTCTACTTCAGGCAAGCAAAATCTAGAGGCTTCCTTAGATTTCCTGCACCAGCAGGTGTGTTTCACCCTGCTGGAAATCCCATTGAATCCTTCAGGGAGATGTTTTGGTATGGTGCATCACATAATGCAAGGGAGGATGTGAAGGTAAGAGGAAGGGAGGATGGGAAGAGGAGAGAATGAGAGGGAGAGAGGATGGGAGGAGGAGAGGAGGAGAGGAGAGAATGTGAGGAGAGGAGGAGGAGAGGAGGAGGAGAGGAAGAAAGGATCAGAGGAGGAGAGGAGAAAAGGAGGAGTGGAAGGCGAAAGGAGAGGTGGAGCGGAGGAGAGGAGGAGAAGAGAAGAGGAGATGATGCGTGGAGGAGAAGAGGAGTGGAGGAGAGGAGGAGTGGAGGAGAGGAGGAGAGAATTAGAGGGATACATATTCATTAACAATCCATTTTTTCCCCTGTCTGCAAATCTCTGATACGGGTTCATGCTGCCTTCCTTCCTATCTTCAACTGTCAGAAATAAGACACTTTCATAATGGATGTATGTTAATGTCTACAGTATGGCTGTGTATTAGGAGCTGTGCAGTAAGTAAGTAACCTAGTCCAAGCCAGAATGGGCCTCCTGTTTCGGTAGTGAGGTAGCTTGATGTACAGTACACCCCCTGGACAGGACACTAGTCTATCTCCTGTTTCTGTAATGAGACAGCTTGATGTACAGTACACCCCCTGGACAGGACACTAGTCTATCTCCTGTAGTGAGACAGCTTGATGTACAGTACACCCCCTGGACAGGACACTAGTCTATCTCCTGTATCTATAGTGAGACAGCTTGATGTACCAGGACACCCCCTGGACAGGACACTAGTCTATCTCCTGTTTCTGTAGTTAGACAAGCTTGATGTACCAGGACACCCCCTGGACAGGACACTAGTCCCTCTCCTGTTTCTGTAGTGAGACAGCTTGATATACCAGGACACCCTCTGGACAGGACACTAGTCTATCTCCTGTTTCTGTAGAGAGACAGCTTGATGTACCAGTACACCCCCTGGACAGGACACTAGTCTATCTCCTCTTACTGTAGTGAGACAGCTTGATGTACCAGGACACCCCCTGGACAGGACACTAGTCTATCTCCTGTTTCTGTAGAGAGACAGCTTGATGTACCAGTACACCCCCTGGACAGGACACTAGTCTATCTCCTGTATCTATAGTGAGACAGCTTGATGTACCAGGACACCCCCTGGACAGGACACTAGTCTATCTCCTGTTTCTGTAGTGAGACAGCTTGATGTACCAGTACACAACCTGGACAGGACACTAGTCTATCTCCTGTATCTATAGTGAGACAGCTTGATGTACCAGGACACCCCCTGGACAGGACACTAGTCTATCTCCTGTTTCTGTAGTTAGACAGCTTGATGTACCAGGACACCCCCTGGACAGGACACTAGTCCCTCTCCTGTTTCTGTAGTGAGACAGCTTGATGTACCAGTCTACCCTCTGGACAGGACACTAGTCTATCTCCTGTTTCTGTAATGAGACAGCTTGATGTACAGTATACCCCCTGGACAGGACACTAGTCTATCTCCTGTTTCTGTAATGATACAGCTTGATGTACAGTCCACCCACTGGACAGGACACTAGTCTATCTCCTGTAGTGAGACAGCTTGATGTACAGTACACCCCCTGGACAGTACACAAGTCTATCTCCTGTTACTGTAGTGAGACAGCTTGATGTACAGTACACCCCCTGGACAGGACACAAGTCTATCTCCTGTTTCTGCAATGAGACAGCTTGATGTACCAGGACACCCCCTGGACAGGACACTAGTCTATCTCTTGTTTCTGTAGTGAGACAGCTTGATGTACAGTACACCCCCTGGACAGGACACTAGTCTATCTCCTGTTTCTGTAATGAGACAGCTTGATGTAGAAATAAAATCCAATCAAATGTATTTATGTAGCCCTTTTTACATCAGCTGATATCTCAAATTGCTGTACAGAAACCCAGCCTAAAACCCCAAACAGCAAGCAATGCAGGTGTAGAAGCACGGTGGCTAGGAAAAACTCCCTAGAAAGGCCAGAACCTAGGAAGAGACCTAGAGAGGAACCAGGCTATGAGGGGTGGCCAGTCCTCTTCTGTCTGTGCCGGGTGGAGATTGTAACAGAACATGGCCAAGATGTTCAAATGTTCATAAATGACCAGCATGATCAAATAATAATAATCGCAGTGGTTGTCGAGGGTGCAACAGGTCAGCACCTCAGGTGTAAATGTCAGTTGGCTTTTCATAGCCGATCAGGAGAGGAGGAGAGGACACCCCCTTGACAGGACACTAGTCTATCTCCTGTTTCTGTAGTGAGACAGCTTGATGTACCAATACACCCACTGGACAGGACACTAGTCTATCTCCTGTTTCTGTAGTGAGAGGCAGTTTGAAGGAGTGCACCCCCGGGACAGGACTTTAGACATTAGGGCCTTAACCCCAAACTATCTATCTATCTATCTATCTATCTATCTATCTATCTATCTATCTATCTATCTATCTATCTATCTATCTATCTATCTATCTATCTATCTTTATATATATACACCAGCCTACATAATAGGTATATATCTCTAGACACCAACCTATATAATATATATCTCTAGATACCAGCATACATAATATATATTTATATATAGACACAAGCCTACATAATATGTATATATCTCTAGACACCAAACCTATACAATACATATCTCAAGACACCAGGCTACACATTATCTATATACAGTGATGCATTAAAGTATTTAGTCAGCCAACAGTTGTGCAAGTTCTCCCACTTAAAAAGATGAGAGAGGCCTGTAATTTTCATCATAGGTACACTTCAACTAATACTTATTTTCCACCATAATTTGCAAATAAATTCATAAAAAATCCTACCATGTGATTTTCTGGATTGTTTTTCTAATTTTGTCTGTCATAGTTGAAGTGTACCTATGATGAAAATTACAGGCTTTTCTCATCTTTTTAAGTGGGAGAACTTGCACAATTGGTGGCTGACTAAATACTTTTTTCCCCCACTGTATATATATATAGACACCAGCCAACATATTATCTATATATCTCTAGACACCAGGCTACATAAAATCTACAGTTGAAGTCGGAAGTTTACATACACTTAGATTGGAGTCATTAAAACTCATTTTTCAACCACTCCACAAATTTCTTGTTAACAAACTATTGTTTTGGCAAGTCGGTTAGGACATCTACTTTGTGCATGACACAAGTAATTGATCCAACAATTGTTTACAGACATATTATTTCACTTATAATTCACTGTATCACAATTCCAGTGGGTCAGAAGTTTACATACACTAAGTTGACTCTGCCTTTAAACAACTTGGAAAATCCCTGAAAATGATGTCATGGCTTTAGAAGCTTATGATAGGCTAATTGACATCATTTGAGTCAATTGGAGGTCTACCTGTGGATGTATTTCAAGGCCTACCTTCAAACTCAGTGCCTCTTTGCTTGACATCATGGGAAAATCAAAATAAATCAGCCAAGAAATTATAGACCTCCACCAGTCTTGTTCATCCTTGGGAGCAATTTCCAAACGCCTGAAGGTACCACGTTAATCTGTACAAACAATGGTACGCAAGTATAAACACCATGGGACCACGCAGCCATCATACCGCTCAGGTTGGAGATGAGTTCTGTCTCCTAGAAATAATTATACTTTGGTGCGAAAATGCAAATCAATCCCAGAACAACAGCAAAGGCCCTTGTGAAGATGCTGGAGGAAACAGGTACAGACGTATCTATATCCACAGTAAAACGAGTCCTATATCGATATAACCTGAAAGGTCGCTCAGCAAGGAAGATGCCACTGCTCCAAAACCGCCATAAAAAAAGCCAGACTACGGTTTTCAACTGCACATGGGGACAAAGATTGTACTTTTTGGAAAAATGTCCTCTGGTCTGATGAAACAAAAATAGAACTGTTTGGCCATAATGACCATCGTTATGTTTGGAGGAAAAAGGGGAGGCTTGCAAGCCGAAGAACACATCCCAAATGTGAAGCACGGGGGTGGCAGCATCATGTTGGGGGTGCTATGCTGCAGGAGGGACTGGTGCACTTCACAAAATAGATGGCTTCATGAGGTATCAAAATGATGTGGATATATTAAAGCAACAATTCAAGTCATCAGTCAGGAAGTTAAAGCTTGGTCGCAAATGGGTCTTCGAAATTAACAATGACCCCAAGCATACTTCCAAAGTTGTGGCAAATGGCTTAAGGACAACAAAGTCAAGATATTGGAGTGACCATCACAAAGCCCTGACCTTAATTCCATAGAACATTTTTGGGCAGAACTGAAAAAGCGTGTGCGAGCAAGAAGGCCTATAAACCCAACTCAGTTACACCAGCTCTGTCAGGATGTCACGAGTCCGACCAAGGGTGTTTCCCTTTCCCGGGCAGGTGGCGCTCGGCGGTCGTCGTCACCGGCCTATTAGCTGCCACTGATTGTTTTTCCTCCCCCTCCTTGTATGTTGAGTGGTAGCACCTGTGGATGTTTAATTAGTTTGTCTTTATTAGACAGCCGGCCCGCCTGGTTGTTGTGCAGGATTATTTCTATGTAACCTTCGGCTCTGTGGTATAGGCACGTGTTAGTGTCCGGTCGGGATTGTTTCCCCTTTGTACATTTTTGATTCCCTGTGTTCTGGGAACGTAACTTTTTGTGAGCACCCTGTGGTGCGTTGGTGCGATTAAAAGACGCGCAGCATTGAACTCTCTGTCTCCTGCATTTGACTCCACACCCACGACACCCGGAGCATTACACAGGAGGAATGGGCCAAAATTCACCCAACTTATTGTGGGAAGCTTGTGGAAGGCTACCCAAAACTTTTGACCCAAATGAAACAATTTAAAAGCAATGCTACCAAATACTAATTGAGTGTATGTAGTCTTCTTACCCAATGGGAATGAGATGAAATAAATAAAAGCTAAAATAAATCATTATCTCTGCAAATATCTTAACATAAAGTGGTGATCCTAACGGACCTCAGACAGGGAATCTTTACTAGGAGTAAATATCAGGAATTGTTGAAAACTGTATATGGCTAAGGTGTATGTAAACTTCCCATCAATGGAAACAGGATGCACCTGAGCTCAATTTCAAGTATCATAGCAAAGGGTCTGAATACTTATGTAAATATTGTCTTACTTTTTTTTTATGTTTATAAATTAGCAAACATGTACAGTATATCAAAATGCGGAAATAGTCAGGGGGTCTGAAAACTTTCTGAATGCACGGTATATTTGGGCTCCCGAGTGGCACAGCGGAATAAGACACTGCATCTCAATGCAAAAAGACGTCACTACAGTCCGTGGTTCTAATCCAGGCTGTATCACATCCGGCCGTAATTGAAGTCCCATAGGGCAGCACACAATTTGCCCAGCGTCGCCCAGGTTTCGTCGATTTACATCATTGTAAATAAAAATGTGTTCTTAACTGACTTGACTAGTTAAATTAAGGTGCTTTTTTAGACCATGTAAATGATGGCATAGTGGAGTCTAGGGACTGCTACTATAGACCATGTAAATGATGTCATAGAGACCTGGTTTACAGACTGTAGCGTACAGAGACTCCCATTACAGACCTCCTGGTTTACAGACTGTAGAGTACAAAGACCCGATTATAGACCTCCTGGTTTACAGACTGTAGCGTACAGAGACCCCCATTACAGACCTCCTGGTTTACAGACTGTAGAGTACAGAGACCCCCATTACAGACCTCCTGGTTTACAGACTGTAGCGTACAGAGACCCCCATTACAGACCTCCTGGTTTACAGACTGTAGCGTACAGAGACCCCCATTACAGACCTCCTGGTTTACAGACTGTAGAGTACAGAGACCCCCATTACAGACCTCCTGGTTTACAGACTGTAGCGTACAGTAGCGACCTCCTGAAGGTAAGAGCAGAACAGAGAGCTGCTGTACTCAAACACACCACAACCTTATTTACAGACGGTCAGGGTGTAAACAGCTCAGCTCAATGACTCATTGAAAGAGAGCTGTGAGGCCATGAACCGTGGCAGTGAGTGTGTGTATGTGTGTCGAAACCATGGCTCTGTGTAATTGAAAACTGTTTGCACAGGGCTAACAATTCTGTACAGCATCCACCCATGCTAGTGGCTGTCCACACACACACACACACACACTCACACACACACACACACACACACACACACACACACACACGCACACACACACACACACACACACACGCACACACACACACACACACACACACACACACACACATGAACACACACATACACACACACACACGCACGCACGCACGCACGCACACACACACACACACACACACACACACACACACACACATGAACACATGAACACATAAACACACACACACACACACACACACACACACACACACACACACACACACACACACACACACACATGAACACACACACACACACACACACAGCCAGATACATAGACTGGAGCGTAATCTACAGTATGAGGACCTTCTGTGGAGTTAAACCATGGTGTTGCAACCTTCAGCTCACAGCTGCTAACTTTATGTATGCTTTACAGACGCTCCCTAGCCACTAACTTTATGTATGCTTTACAGACGCTCCCCATTCACTAACTTTATGTAGGCTTTACAGACGCTCCCCATTCACTAACTTTATGTAGGCTTTACAGACGCTCCCTAGCCACTAACTTTATGTAGGCTTTACAGACGCTCCACAGCCTCTAACTTTATGTCGACTTTACAGACGCTCCCTAGCCCTTGCCTGCAATAATTCCAATTTAGTCTACCCTGCCTGCACAACCCATGTGAATTCCTGGTCTCTGGCGGCGTTTGGAACTGCACATCTGTGATCAAGAACATCAAGTTCTTCTCAGTCTATGCTGCCCTTCAGTTCCTTGACTTTTTGTTCCAGACAGAAGCATGGATCACCCCAGAGAACTCTGCTGCTCCAGCTGCTCTCTCTTCATCTGATTACATTTTCTCGCATTCTGAGAGCATCTGGTCGTCACGGTGATGGCACAGGGCTACTTGTTTCTGATAACTGGAGATTTTCTCTTTTCTCCCTCTCTCACCTGTCCATCTCCTCTCTCACCTGTCAATCTCCTCTCTCACCTGTCCATCTCCAATCTCACCTGTCCATCTCCTCTCACAGCTGTCGATCTCCTCTCTCACCTGTCCCATCTCCATTCTCACCCGTCCATCTCCTCTCTCACCTGTCCATCTCCTCTCTCACCTGTCCATCTCCTCTCTCACCTGTCCATCTCCTCTCACCTGTCCATCTCCTCTCTCACCTGTCCATCTCCTCTCTCACTTGTCCATCTCCTCTCTCACCCGTCCATCTCCTCTCTCACCTGTCCATCTCCTCTCTCACCTGTCAATCTCCTCTCTCACCTGTCCATCTCCAATCTCACCTGTCCATCTCCTCTCCCACCTGTCCATCTCCTCTCTCACCTGTCCATCTCCTCTCTCACCTGTCCATCTCCTCTCACAGCTGTCCATCTCCTCTCTCACCTGTCCCATCTCCATTCTCACCCGTCCATCTCCTCTCTCACCTGTCCATCTCCTCTCCCCCCTGTCCATCTCCTCTCTCACCTGTCCATCTCCTCTCTCACCTGTCCATCTCCTCTCTCACCTGTCCATCTCCAATCCCACCTGTCCATCTCCTCTCACAGCTGTCCCATCTCCATTCTCACCCATCCATCTCCTCTCTCACCTGTCCATCTCCTCTCTCACCTGTCCATCTCCTCTCTCACCTGTCCATCTCCTCTCTCACCTGTCCATCTCCTCTCACCTGTCCATCTCCTCTCTCACCTGTCCATCTCCTCTCTCACCTGTCCATCTCCCTCTCTCTCATCTGTCCATCTCCTCTCTCACCTGTCTATCTCCTCTCACACCTGTCCATCTCCTTTCTCACCTGTCCATCTCCTCTCTCACCTGTCCATCTCCTCTCTCCCCTGTCCATCTCCTCGCCCACCTGTCCATCTCCTCTCTCTCCTGTCCATCTCCTCTCTCACCTGTCCATCTCTTCTCTCACCTGTCAATCTCCTCTCTCACCTGTCCATCTCCTCTCTCACCTGTCCATCTCCATTCTCACCTGTCCATCTCCTCGCTCACCTGTCCATCTCCTCTCTCTCCTGTCCATCTCCTCTCTCACCTGTCCATCTCCTCTCTCACCTGTCCATCTCCTCTCTCACCTGTCCATCTCCATTCTCACCTGTCCATCTCCTCTCTCACCTGTCCATCTCCCTCTCTCTCACCTGTCCATCTCCTCTCACCTGTCCATCTCCTCTATCACCTTTCCATCTCCTCTCTCACCTGTCCATCTCCCCTCTCACCTGCCCATCTCCTCATTTGAATTCAGTACGGTCACTGTCACTTGTCCACCCAAGCTTAACACCTTGATAAGATAATTTCCTGACAATGGATCACCACTCTTCAAACTTGACGAGTACCCCCCCCCAGGTCTCTGTTCTCCTACTAATCTCAGTATAACCCCCTCCAGGTCTCTGTTCTCCTACTAATCTCACTGTAACACCCCTCCAAGTCTCTGTTCTCCTACTAATCTCAGTATAACCACCTCCAGGTCTCTGTTCTCCTACTAATCTCACTGTAACCCCCCTCCATGTCTCTGTTCTCCTACTAATCTCACTGGACTCCCCTCCAGGTCTCTGTTCTCCTACTAATCTCACTGTGCCCCCCCTCCAGGTCTCTGTTCATCTACGAATCTCACTGTAACCCCCCTCCAGGTCTCTGTTCTCCTACTAATCTCATTGTAACCCCCCTCCAGGTCTCTGTTCTCCTACTAATCTCAGTATAACCCCCCTCCATGTCTCTGTTCTCCTACTAATGTCACTGGACCCCCCTCCAGGTCTCTGTTCTATTACTAATCTCACTGTGACCCCCTTCAGGTCTCTGTTCTCCTACTAATCTCACTGTAACCCCCTCCAAGTCTCTGTTATCCTACTAATCTCAGTATAACCCCCTCCAGGTCTCTGTTCTCCTACTAATCTCACTGTAACCCCCCTCCATGTCTCTGTTCTCCTACTAATCTCACTGGACTCCCCTCCAGGTCTCTGTTCTCCTACTAATCTCACTGTGACCCCTTCCAGGTCTCTGTTCTCCTACTAATCTCACTGTAACCCCCTCCATGTCTCTGTTCTCCTACTAATCTCACTGTAACCTCCTCCAGGTCTCTGTTCTCCTACTAATCTCACTGAACCCCCCTCCAGGTCTCTGTTCTCCTATAAATCTCACTGAACCCCCCTCCAGGCCTCTGTTCTCCTATTAATCTCACTGTGACCCCCTCCAGGTCTCTGTTCTCCTACTAATCTCACTGTGACCCCTTCCAGGTCTCTGTTCTCCTATTAATCTCACTGTGACCCCCTCCAGGTCTCTGTTTTCCTACTAATCTCACTGTAACCCTCCTCCAGTTTTATGATCACTACTTTCTTTCCTTTTCTGTCTCCCTTTCCTCCGACCCTAACCACTTAGCCCCTACCCAGAGGGTCATGCAGCATCACAATCTTCTCTCTCTCTCCCGCTACTCTCTCCTCTTCTATCCTATCATCTCTCTCTTCTGCTAAATCCCTCTCCTTCCTGTCTCCTAATTCTGCCTCTTCAACCCTACTCTCCTCCCTTTCCTACGTAAGGGACGCATGTAGCAGCTCCCTTATGATTGATGAGGATTTTCATAGGGCAAATGGACTGTCCTTTACGAGATGTCCGCAGGTGCTATTAAAGTAGGCCGACAGCCTCAGGTCGTCCCCCGCTCCCGGTCTTCTGGGAAGTAAAAAAAAAAAGGTTTTCTTTCTGTTGTACTGGAAAATTCCACCAGATGGTGACTGACTGTATATGGCATATGGACATTTCATAACCAAATGGACATGTTTGTTTCTCGTAAACTGAACAGACTTCAAAGACGAAAATTGGTGAGCACAGGGGTGAACAAATGTACTTTTAGCCCAGAAACAAGATGGCGTCGAGGCCACAATGCTCTGAGTTAATGGAAATTTTGTGGGATTAAAGGTTAAAAACGGTAATACAGTGCTAATTTGACAGCTTCACATCAAAGTGCATAAAGCTACTGTGTAGGAAAAAATAGAACCAGCCATTTATTTATCGTAGTTTACGATAAATAGTGCAACATCCATTTCTTGATGCTTAAAAAAAGTTATAGATCTAGTTGAGCTGTGTTAAGGCGAATCCGTTAAGGCAGGTTTCGGAGCTCTACGTGATTTCTGTGATTTTTTGAACTTACACACACACACAGCCAGTATGGAGTGACACGGTGTGGGGCATACAGACACACAGAGACTGCAACAGTTATCGGCGTTCGAACCATCAAAGAACCATCAGACCTAGAGCTCTGAAATTTTATAAACCGTTTCTCGAGCTTCAGTCGGTAATGCATGGTGAGTTATGTGGATCTAGAAGGTTCTCAGGACGATATTTCTACATGACAGTAATAGTAATACATTTATCCTGGAATGTAGAAATACATGTCTACAGGATAGAAATAGTAATATGTTTCTACAGTATAGTAATATATTTCTACAGGATAGTAATAGTAAAATATTTCTACAGGATAGTAATATATTTCTAAAGGATAGTAATTGAAATAGTAATATATTTTTACAGGATAGTAATTAAAATAGTAATATATTTCTACAGGATAGTAATTGAAATAGTAATATATTTCTACAGGATAGTAATTGAAATAGTAAAATATTTCTACACGATAGTAATATATTTCTACAGGATAGTAATATACACTGCTCACAAAATAAAGGGAACACTAAAATAACACATCCTAGATCTGAATGAATGAAATATTCTTATTAAATACTTTTTTCTTTACATAGTTGAATGTGCTAACAACAAAATCACACAAAAATGATCAATTGAAATCAAATTTATCAACCCATGGAGGTCTGGATTTGGAGTCACACTCAAAATTAAAGTGGAAAATCAAGCTACAGGCTGATCCAACTTTGATGTAATGTCCTTAAAACAAGTCAAAATGAGGCTCAGTAGTGTGTGTGGTCTCCACGTGCCTGTATGACCTCACTACAACGCCTGGGCATGCTCCTGATGAGGTGGCGGATGGTCTCCTGAGGGATCTCCTCCCAGACCTGGACTAAAGCATCCGCCAACTCCTGGACAGTCTATGGTTAAACGTGGCGTTGGTGGATGGAGCGAGACATGATGTCCCAGATGTGCTTAATTGGATTCAGGTCAGGGGAATGGGCGGGCCAGTCCATAGCATCAATGCCTTCCTCTTTCAGGAACTGCTGACACACTCCAGCCACATGAGGTCTAGCATTGTCTTGCATTAGGAGGAACCCAGGGCCAACCGCACCAGCATATGGTCTCACAAGGGGTTTGAGGATCTCATCTCGGTACCTAATGGCAGTCAGGCTAACTCTGGCGAGCACATGGAGGGCTGTGCGGCCCCCCAAAGAAATGCCATCCCACACCATGACTGACCCACCGCCAAACCGGTCATGCTGGAGGATGTTGCAGGCAGCAGAACGTTCTCCACGGCGTCTGCAGACTCTGACAAGTCTGTCACATCTAATCAGTGTGAACCTGCTTTCATCTGTGAAGAGCACAGGGCGCCAGAGGCAAATTTGCCAATCTTGGTGTTCTCTGGCAAATGCCAAACATCCTGCACGGTGTTGGGCTGTAAGCACAACCCACACATGTGGATGTCAGGCCCTAATACCACCCTCATGGAGTCTGTTTCTGACCGTTTGAGCAGACACATGCACATTTGTGGCCTGCTGGAGGTATTTTTGCAGGGCTCTGGCAGTGCTCCTCCTGCTCCTCCTTGCACAAAGGCAGAGGTAGCGTTCCTGCTGCTGGGTTGTTGCCCTCCTACGGCCTCCTCCACATCTCCTGATGTACTGGCCTGTCTCCTGGTAGCGCCTCCATGCTCCGGACACTACGCTGACAGACACAGCAAACCTTCTACCACAGCTGCCACAGCTCGCATTGATGTTCCATTCTGGATGAGCTGCACTACCTGAGCCACTTGTGTGGGTTGTAGACTCCGTCTCATGCTACCACTAGAGTGAAAGCACCGCCAGCATTCAAAAGTGACCAAAACATCAGCCAGGAAGCATTGGAACTGAGAAGTGGTCTGTGGTCACCACCTGCAGAACCGCTCCTTTATTGGGGGTGTCTTGCTAATTGCCTATAATTTCCACCTGTTGTCTATTCCATTTGCACAATAGCATGTGAAATGTATTGTCAATCAGTGTTGCTTCCTAAGAGGACTGTTTGATTTAACTGAAGTGTGATTGACTTGGAGTTACATTGTGTTGTTTAAGTGTTCCCTTTATTTTTTTGATCAGTGTATTTCTACAGGATGGTAATAATAATAGTGATATATTTTTACAGCATAGTAATAGTAATATATTTCTGTAGGATGGTAATAGTAATATATTTCTACAGGATAGTAATAGTAATAGTAATATATTTCTAGAGGATAGTAATAGTAATAGTAATATATTTCTACAGGATAGTAATAGTAATAGTAATACATTTCTACAGGATAGTAATAGTAATAGTAATATATTTCTACAGGATAGTAATAGTAATAGTAATATATTTCTACAGGATAGTAATAGTAATATATTTCGACAGGATGGTAATAGTAATATATTTCTACAGGATAGTAATAGTAATAGTAATATATTTCTACAGGATAGTAATAGTAATATATTTCTATAGGATGGTAATAGTAATATATTTCTACAGGATAGTAATAGTAATATATTTCTACAGGATAGTAATAGTAATATATTTCTATAGGATGGTAATAGTAATATATTTCTACAGGATAGTAATAGTAATATATTTCTATAGGATGGTAATAGTAATATATTTCTACAGGATAGTAATAGTAATATATTTCTACAGGATAGTAATAGTAATATATTTCTACAGGATTGTAATAGTAATAGTAATATAAAGTAGTAATAGCACTACTTTGACCTAGGCCCAAAGATTTCCGTAGGGAATATGGTGCCATTTAGGGTGCACACACTAACTCAGTGGGCTATGACTTCATTATCTTTATCTTCATCATGGGTGAGACGCACACGCACGCACGCACACGCGCACACTCGCACACACGCACACACGCACACACACACACACACACACACACACACACACACACACACACACACACACACACACACACACACACACACACACACCACGGCTGGCATTTGTCACGAGGAGGAGAGAAGGGATTGGCGGGGCCTGGCGCTACAATCTCCTCCCCTCTCCTCCCCCCTCCTCCCTCCTCCCCTTGCATCTGCTAGTCTCTCTCCTCGCCTTGCGCCTTGGCTCATAGCTGACTCACTTTATATCTTCAAAGGCCTGAGCACGGAACCCTCAGAACCCTGGAACATATAGATTTATCACTACGTTGATCAGCCAATCAGAAATAAGAAGTGAAATGTCCCACACCCTCCTGCACAAATGCTGAGCATCACAGCACAGTCTAAATTCAGATCAATGAACAGCATCTCAGGTAACAGCAGATTGCTGCACTGAACCATGTTGTCTGATGGAGGCACAACAACAACCAGACACAACCAAAATACATGAATCATCTCCAACAACACAACAGGAAGATGACAAGAATACAGAGAGCTTTGTCAGTCACAAAGAAACATGATGATGTACAGTATATCTGCTAATGTTGGTTTAAGCCTCTCCTGGATGTCCTATAGAGATAATAGACTGCTTAACCCTCTCCTGGATGTCCTATAGAAATAATAGACTGTTTAACCCTCTCCTGTATGTCCTATATAGATAATAGACTGTTTAACCCTCTCCTGGATGTCCTATAGAAATAATAGACTGTTTTACCCTCTCCTGTATGTCCTATAGAGATAATAGACTGTTTAACCCTCTCCTGGATGTCCTATAGAGATAACAGACTGTTTAACCCTCTCCTGTATGTCCTATAGAGATAATAGACTGTTTAACCCTCTCCTGGATGTCCTGTACAGATAATGGACTGCTTAACCCTCTCCTGGATTTCCTAGAGGCAGAATAGACTGTTTAACCCTCTCCTGGATTTTGTAGAGGCAGAATGTGTTCAACATTAGGAGATGTCTAATCAATGGAAGATGGAATTAGAATGATAAAATGAAAAGTAAAGGAGAAGGATGGGCTACAGTGACCAAGAGCCAAAAGGAAGGCTGCTACTTAATATTCTGAATGGAGCCTTAATTAGCCTAGCTAGCTAACGTTAGATTATGTGTCACTGTCTGACATGGAGCACCAGTAGAATACTGAAGCTGAGTACAGCAGATGTCAACCTGATGTATTTCATGAGTCAAGGAGAGGTGGAGGAGGTGTAGTACAAAGCTCCAGGGGGTTATACACTTAGACAGCAAAGGCAGCATCTGCTAGTCTGTTTAGCACTCAGATGCATGTTTCATGATACGTAAAATGGCGCCGGAGGGGAAGGCTGCCATCTTATTGGCTCTTAACCAACCATGCAAAACAAATTCTGTGTGTTTCATGACTTGTTTTGTACGTAATGTTGCACGTAATTGTACGTAATCAGAATTGAGTTTGCTAACCTAAAACTGTTATTCAATGAGTCGGACACCCGACCAGGCCCAGATCCCTGTTATTCAATGAGTCGGACACCCGACCAGGCCCAGATCCCTGTTATTCAATGAGTTGGACACCCGCCCAGGCCCAGATCCCTGTTATTCAATGAGTCGGACACCCGACCAGGCCCATATCCCTGTTATTCAATGAGTCGGACGGGAGGGATCTAATACAGACACCCGACCAGGCCCAGATCCCTGTTATTCAATGAGTCGGACACCCGACCAGGCCCAGATCCCTGTTATTCAATGAGTCAGACACCCGACCAGGCCCAGATCCCTGTTATTCAATGAGTCAGACACCCGACCAGGCCCAGATCCCTGTTATTCAATGAGTCGGACACCTGACCAGGCCCAGATCCCTGTTATTCAATGAGTCGGACGGGAGGGATCTAATACAGACACCCGACCAGGCCCAGATCCATGTTATTCAATGAGTCGGACGGGAGGGATATAATACAGACACCCGACCAGGCCCAGATCCCTGTTATTCAATGAGTTGGACACCCGACCAGGCCCAGATCCCTGTTATTCAATGAGTAGGACACCCGACCAGGCCCAGATCCCTGTTATTCAATGAGTCGGACACCCGACCAGGCCCAGATCCCTGTTATTCAATGAGTCGGACACCCGACCAGGCCCAGATCCCTGTTATTCAATGAGTCAGACACCCGACCAGGCCCAGATCCCTGTTATTCAATGAGTCGGACGGGAGGGATATAATACAGACACCCGACCAGGCCCAGATCCCTGTTATTCAATGAGTTGGACACCCGACCAGGCCCAGATCCCTGTTATTCAATGAGTAGGACACCCGACCAGGCCCAGATCCCTGTTATTCAATGAGTCGGACACCCGACCAGGCCCAGATCCCTGTTATTCAATGAGTCGGACACCCGACCAGGCCCAGATCCCTGTTATTCAATGAGTCAGACACCCGACCAGGCCCAGATCCCTGTTATTCAATGAGTCGGACGGGAGGGATATAATACAGACACCAGACCAGGCCCAGATCCCTGTTATTCAATGAGTCGGACGGGAGGGATCTAATACAGACACCCGACCAGGCCCAGATCCCTGTTATTCAATGAGTCGGACACCCGACCAGGCCCAGATCCCTGTTATTCAATGAGTCAGACACCCGACCAGGCCCAGATCCCTGTTATTCAATGAGTCGGACACCCGACCAGGCCCAGATCCCTGTTATTCAATGAGTCGGACACCCGACTAGGACCAGATCCCTGTTATTCAATGAGTCGGACACCCGACCAGGCCCAGATTCCTGTTATTCAATGAGTCGGACGGGAGGGATCTAATACAGACACCCGACCAGGCCCAGATCCCTGTTATTCAATGAGTCGGACAGGAGGGATCTAATACAGACACCAGACCAGGCCCAGATCCCTGTTATTCAATGAGTCGGACACCCGACCAGGCCCAGATCCCTGTTATTCAATGAGTCAGACACCCGACCAGGCCCAGATCCCTGTTATTCAATGAGTCGGACAACCGACCAGGCCCAGATCCCTGTTATTCAATGAGTCAGACACCCGACCAGGCCCAGATCCCTTTTAAATGAGTCGGACACCCGACCAGGCCCAAATCCCTGTTATTCAATGAGTCAGACACCCGACCAGGCCCAGATCCCTGTTATTCAATGAGTCGGACACCCGACCAGGCCCAGATCCCTGTTATTCAATGAGTCAGACACCCGACCAGGCCCAGATCCCTGTTATTCAATGAGTCGGACACCCGACTAGGCCCAGATCCCTGTTATTCAATGATTCGGAAGGGAGGGATCTAATACAGACACCCGACCAGGCCCAGATCCCTGTTATTCAATGAGTCGGACGGGAGGGATCTAATACAGACACCCGACCAGGCCCAGATCCCTGTTATTCAAAGAGTTGGACACCCGACCAGGCCCAGATCCCTGTTATTCAATGAGTCGGACGGGAGGGATCTAATACAGACACCCGACCAGGCCCAGATCCCTGTTATTCAATGAGTCGGACGGGAGGGATCTAATACAGACACCCGACCAGGCCCAGATCCCTGTTATTCAATGAGTTGGACACCCGACCAGGCCCAGATCCCTGTTATTCAATGAGTCGGACGGGAGGGATCTAATACAGACACCTTACCAGGCCCAGATCCCCGTTATTCAATGAGTCGGACACCCGACCAGGCCCAGATCCCTGTTATTCAATGAGTTGGACACCCGACCAGGCCCAGATCCCTGTTATTCAATGAGTCGGACACCCGACCAGGCCCAGATCCCTGTTATTCAATGAGTCGGACGGGAGGGATCTAATACAGACACCCGACCAGGCCCAGATCCCTGTTATTCAATGAGTCGGACGGGAGGGATCTAATACAGATACCCGACCAGGCCCAGATCCCTGTTATTCAATGAGTCGGACACCCGACCAGGCCCAGATCCCTGTTATTCAATGAGTCGGACACCCGACCAGGCCCAGATCCCTGTTATTCAATGAGTCGGACACCCGACCAGGCCCAGATCCCTGTTATTCAATGAGTCGGACGGGAGGGATCTAATACAGACACCCGACCAGGCCCAGATCCCTGTTATTCAATGAGTCTGACGGGAGGGATATAATACAGACACCTTACCAGGCCCAGATCCCTGTTATTCAATGAGTTGGACACCCGACCAGGCCCAGATCCCTGTTATTCAATGAGTCGGACACCCGACCAGGCCCAGATCCCTGTTATTCAATGAGTTGGACACCCGACCAGGCCCAGATCCCTGTTATTCAATGAGTTGGACGGGAGGGATCTAATACAGACACCCGACCAGGCCTAGATCCCTGTTATTCAATGAGTCGGACACCCGACCAGGCCCAGATCCCTGTTATTCAATGAGTCGGACGGGAGGGATCTAATACAGACACCCGACCAGGCCCAGATCCCTGTTATTCAATGAGTCGGACGGGAGGGATATAATACAGACACCCGACCAGGCCCAGATCCCTGTTATTCGCTGGAGAAGGAAACACAGATTTCGCAGAAAAAGATGTGCTTTTTGAGGATCAGGCGACGAGTGTCTACTCTGCCTTTGTCTTCCATCCTGCTAGCTAACGTTCAATCGCTGGAAAATAAATAGAACGAACTAAAAGCACTTTTATCCTACCAATACGACAATAAACACTGTAATATCTTATGTTTCACAGTCGTGGCTGAACGATGACATTAATAACATACAACTGGTGGGTTATACACTCCATTAGCAGGACAGAACAGCAGCCTCTGGTAAGACACGGGGTGGGGCCTATGCATGTACACGTATGTAAACAACAGCTGGTGCACAATATCTAAAGAAGTCTCTAGGTTTTGCTCGCCTGAGTTAGAGTATCTCATGAGGGCCCATGTTAAGGTTATTGGATAGAGGGCACGTGTTAAGGTGATTGGATAGAGGAGATGTGTTAAGGTGTTAAGGTGATTGGATAGAGGAGATGTGTTAAGGTGATTGGATAGAGGAGATGTGTTAAGGTGATTGGATAGAGGAGATGTGTTAAGATGATTGGATAGAGGAGTTATGTTAAGGTGATTGGATAGTTGGCACGTGTTAAGATTACCAACCACGACGAGACGGCCTACAGGGAGGAGGTGAGGGCCCTCGGAGTGTGGTGTCAGGAAAATAACCTCCCACTCAATGTCAACAAAACAAAGGAGATGATTGTGGACTTCAGGAAACAGCAGAGGGAGCACCCCCCTATCCACATCGACGGAACAATAGTGGAGAGGGTAGTAAGTTTTATGTTCCTCGGCGTACACATCACGGACAAACTGAATTGGTCCACCCACACTGACAGCATGGTGAAGACCTCAGGAGGCTGAAGAAATTTGGCTTGCCCCAGAAAGCACTCATATACTTATACAGATGCACAATTGAGAGCATCCCGTCGGGCTGTATCACCGCCTGGTACGGCTACAGCACCGCCCTCAACCGCAAGGCTCTCCAGAGGTTAGTGAGGTCTGCACAACACATCATTGGGAGCAAACTACCTGCCCTCCAGGACACCTACACCACCCGATGTCACAGGAAGGCCATAAAGATCATCAAGGACATCAACCACCCGAGCCACTGCCTGTTCACACCGCTATCATCCAGAAGGTGAGGTCAGTACAGGTGCATCAAAGCAGGGACCGAGAGACTGAAAAACAGCTTCTATCTCAAGGCCATCAGACTGTTAAACAGCCATCACTAACATGGAGAGGCTGCTGCCAACATACTGACTCAAATCACTGGCCACGTAAATAAATTGACTTATTAATAATAAAGGTATCACTAGTCACCTTAAATAACTCCACTTTAATAATGTTTACATACCCTATATTACTCATATCATATGTATATACTGTACTTTACACCATCTACTGCATCTTTATGTAATACATGTATCACGAGTCACCTTAAATAACTCCACTTTAATAATGTTTACATACCCTACATTACTCATATCATATGTATATACTGTACTCTACACCATCTACTGCATCTTTATGTAATACATGTATCACTAGCCACTTTAAACTATGCCACTTTGTTTACATACCCTACATGACTCATCTCATATGCATATACTGTACTCTACACCATCTACTGCATCTTGTCTACGCCGCACGGCCATCGCTCATCCATATATTTATATGTACAGATTCTTATTCATTCCTTTACATTGTGTGAATGAGGAGTCGTTGTGAAATTGTTAGATTACTTGTTAGATATTACTGCTTTGACGGAACTAGAAGCACAAGCATTTCGCTACACTTACATTAACACCTGCTAACCATGTGACCATTAAGATCTGCTAACCATGTGACCATTAACATCTGCTAACCTTGTGACCATTAACATCTGCTGACCATGTGACCATTAACATCTGCTAACCATGTGACCAGTAACATCTGCTAACCATGTGACCATTAACATCGGCTAACCATGTGACCATTAACATTTGCTAACCATGAGACCATTAACATCTGCTAACCATGTGACCAGTAACATCTGCTAACCATGTGTATGTGACCATTAACATCTGCTAACCATGTGTATGTGACCATTAACACCTGCTAACCATGTGACCATTAACATCTGCTAACCATGTGACCATTAACATTTTCTAACCATGTGACCATTAACATCTGCTAACCTTGTGACCAGTAACATCTGCTAACCATGTCTATGTGACCATTAACACCTGCTAACCATGTGTATGTAACCAATAACATTTGCTAACCATGTGACCATTAACATCTGCTAACCATGTGACCATTAACATCTGCTAACCATGTGACCATTAACATTTGCTTACCATGTGACCAGTAACACCTGCTAACCATGTGACCATTAACACCTGCTAACCATGTGACCATTAACATCTGCTAACCATGTGGCCTTTAACATCTGCTAACCATATGACCATTAACATTTGCTAACCATGTGACCATTAACATCTACTAACCATGTGACCATTAACATCTGCTAACCATGTGTATGTGACCATTAACACCTGCTAACCATGTGTATGTGACCATTAACACCTGCTAACCATGTGTATGTGACCAGGAACATCTGCTAACCATGTGTATGTAACCATTAACATCTGCTAACCATGTGCATGTGACCATTAACATCTGCTAACCATGTGACCATTAACATATGCTAACCATGTGCATGTGACCATTAACACCTGCTAACCATGTGTATGTAACCATTAACATATGCTAACCATGTGACCATTAACATCTGCTAACCATGTGACCAGTAACATCTACTAACCATGTGTATGTGGCCATTAACATCTGCTAACCATGTGCATGTGACCATTAACATCTGCTAACCATGTGACCATTAACATATGCTAACCATGTGCATGTGACCATTAACACCTGCCAACCATGTGTATGTAACCATTAACATCTGCTAACCATATGACCATTAACATCTGCTAACCATGTCACAATTAACTTCTGCTAACCATGTGATCATTAACATCTGCTAACCATGTGACCATTAACACCTGCTAACCATGTGACCATTAACATCTGCTTACCATGTGTATGTGACCATTAACATCTGCTAACCATGTGTATGTGACCATTAACATCTGCTAACCATGTGACCAGTAACATCTACTAACCATGTGTATGTGGCCATTAACATCTGCTAACCATGTGTATGTGACCATTAACATCTGCTGACCATGTGACCATTAACATCTGCTAACCATGTGACCAGTGACATCTGCTAACCATGTGACCAGTAACATCTGCTGACCATGTGACCATTAACATCTGCTAACCATGTGACCAGTAACATCTGCTAACCATGTGACCATTAACATCGGCTAACCATGTGACCAGTAACATCTGCTAACCATGTGTATGTGACCATTAACACCTGCTAACCATGTGACCAGTAACATCTGCTGACCATGTGACCATTAACACCTGCTAACCATGTGACCATTAACATCTGCTAACCATGTGACCATTAACATCTGCTAACCATGTGACCATTAACACCTGCTAACCATGTGACCATTAACATCGGCTAACCATGTGACCAGTAACATCTGCTAACCATGTGTATGTGACCATTAACACCTGCTAACCATGTGACCAGTAACATCTGCTGACCATGTGACCATTAACACCTGCTAACCATGTGACCATTAACATCTGCTAACCATGTGACCAGTAACATCTGCTAACCATGTGTATGTGACCATTAACATCTGCTAACCATGTTTATGTGACCATTAACACCTGCTAACCATGTGACCATTAACATCTGCTAACCATGTGTATGTGACCATTAACACCTGCTAACCATGTGACCATTAACATCTGCTAACCATGTGACCATTAACATCTGCTAACCACGTCTATGTGACCATTAACATCTGCTAACAATGTGTATGTGACCAATAACATCTGCTGACCATGTGGCCAATAACATCTGCTGACCATGTGACCATTAACACCTGCTAATCATGTGTATGTGACCATTAACACCTGCTAACCATGTGACCATTAACATCTGCTAACATGTGACCATTAACATCTGCTAACCATGTGTATGTGACCAATAACATCTGCTGACCATGTGACCAATAACATCTGCTGACCATGTGACCATTAACACCTGCTAACCATGTGTATGTGACCATTAACACCTGCTAACCATGTGACCATTAACATCTGCTAACCATGTGACCATTAACATCTGCTAACCATGTGTATGTGACCATTAACATCTGCTAACCATGTGTATGTGACCATTAACACCTGCTAACCATGTGACCATTAACATCTGCTAACCATGTGACCATTAAAATCTGCTAACCATGTGACCATTAACATTTTCTAACCATGTGACCATTAACATCTGCTAACCATGTGACCAGTAACATCTGCTAACCATGTCTATGTGACCATTAACACCTGCTAACCATGTGTATGTGACCATTAACATTTGCTAACCATGGGACCATTAACATCTGCTAACCATGTGACCATTAACATCTGCTAATCATGTGACCATTACCATTTGCTAACCATGTGACCAGTAACACCTGCTAACCATGTGACCATTAACACCTGCTAACCATGTGACCATTAACATCTGCTAACCATGTGGCCATTAACATCTGCTAACCATATGACCATTAACATCTGCTAACCATGTGACCATTAACATCTGCTAACCATGTGACCATTAACATCTACTAACCATGTGACCATTAACATCTGCTAACCATGTGTATGTGACCATTAACACCTGCTAACCATGTGTATGTGACCATTAACAGATGCTAACCATGTGTATGTGACCAGAAACATCTGCTAACCATGTGTATGTAACCATTAACATCTGCTAACCATGTGTATGTGACCATTAACATCTGCTAACCATGTGACCATTAACATCTGCTAACCATGTGCATGTGACCATTAACACCTGCTAACCATGTGTATGTAACCATTAACATCTGCTAACCATGTGACCATTAACATCTGCTAACCATGTGACCATTAACTTCTGCTAACCATGTGACCATTAACATCTGCTAACCATGTGACCATTAACATCTGCTAACCATGTGACCATTAACATCTGATAACCATGTGTATGTGACCATTAACATCTGCTAACCATGTGTATGTGACCATTAACATCTGCTAACCATGTGACCAGTAACATCTACTAACCATGTGTATGTGACCATTAACATCTGCTAACCATGTGTATGTGACCATTAACATCTGCTGACCATGTGACCATTAACATCTGCTAACCATGTGACCAGTAACATCTGCTAATCATGTGACCAGTAACATCTCCTGACCATGTGACCATTAACTATCTGCTAACCATGTGACCAGTAACATCTGCTAACCATGTGTGTGTGACCATTAACACCTGCTAACCATGTGACCATTAACATCTGATAACCATGTGTATGTGACCATTAACATCTGCTAACCATGTGTATGTGACCATTAACATCTGCTAACCATGTGTATGTGACCATTAACATCTGCTGACCATGTGACCATTAACATCTGCTAACCATGTGACCAGTAACATCTGCTAACCATGTGACCAGTAACATCTCCTGACCATGTGACCATTAACATCTGCTAACCATGTGAACCGGTAACATCTGCTAACCATGTGTGTGTGACCATTAACACCTGCTAACCATGTGACCATTAACATCTGCTAACCATGTGACCATTAACACCTGCTAACCATGTGACCATTAACATCTGCTAACCATGTGACCAGTAACATCTGCTAACCATGTGTGTGTGACCATTAACACCTGCTAACCATGTGACCAGTAACATCTGCTGACCATGTGTATGTGACCGTTAACACCTGCTAACCATGTGACCATTAACATCTGCTAACCATGTGTATGTGACCAATAACACCTGCTAACCATGTGTATGTGACCATTAACACCTGCTAACCATGTGTATGTGACCAGTAACATCTGCTAACCATGTGTATGTAACCATTAACATCTGCTAACCATGTGTATGAGACCATTAACATCTGCTAACCATGTGACCATTAACATCTGCTAACCATGTGCATGTGACCATTAACACCTGCTAACCATGTGTATGTAATCATTAACATCTGCTAACCATGTGACCATTAACATCTGCTAACCATGTGACCATTAACTTCTGCTAACCATGTGACCATTAACATCTGCTAACCATGTGACCATTAACACCTGCTAACCATGTGACCATTAACATCTGATAACCATGTGTATGTGACCATTAACATCTGCTAACCATGTGTATGTGACCATTAACATCCGCTAACCATGTGACCAGTAACATCTACTAACCATGTGTATGTGACCATTAACATCTGCTAACCATGTGTATGTGACCCTTAACATCTGCTGACCATGTGACCATTAACATCTGCTAACCATGTGACCAGTAACATCTGCTAACCATGTGACCAGTAACATCTCCTGACCATGTGACCATTAACTATCTGCTAACCATGTGACCAGTAACATCTGCTAACCATGTGTGTGTGACCATTAACACCTGCTAACCATGTGACCATTAACATCTGCTAACCATGTGACCATTAACATCTGATAACCATGTGTATGTGACCATTAACATCTGCTAACCATGTGTATGTGACCATTAACATCTGCTAACCATGTGACCAGTAACATCTACTAACCATGTGTATGTGACCATTAATATCTGCTAACCATGTGTATGTGACCATTAACATCTGCTGACCATGTGACCATTAACATCTGCTAACCATGTGAACAGTAACATCTGCTAACCATGTGACCAGTAAAATCTCTTGACCATGTGACCATTAACATCTGCTAACCATGTGAACCGGTAACATCTGCTAACCATGTGTGTGTGACCATTAACACCTGCTAACCATGTGACCATTAACCTCTGCTAACCATGTGACCATTAACACCTGCTAACCATTTGACCATTAACATCTGCTAACCATGTGACCATTAACACCTGCTAACCATGTGACCAGTAACATCTGCTGACCATGTGACCATTAACACCTGCTAACCATGTGACCATTAACATCTGCTAACCATGTGACCAGTAACATCTGCTAACCATGTGTATGTGACCGTTAACACCTGCTAACCATGTGGCCATTAACATCTGCTAACCATGTGTATGTGACCATTAACACCTGCTAACCATGTGTATGTGACCATTAACACCTGCTAACCATGTGTATGTGACCAGTAACATCTGCTAACCATGTGTATGTAACCATTAACATCTGCTAACCATGTTTATGTGACCATTAACATCTGCTAACCATGTGACCATTAACATCTGCTAACCATGTGCATGTGACCATTAACACCTGCTAACCATGTGTATGTAACCATTAACATCTGCTAACCATGTGACCATTAACATCTGCTAACCATGTGACCATTAACTTCTGCTAACCATGTGACCATTAACATCTGCTAACCATGTGACCATTAACACCTGCTAACCATGTGACCATTAACATCTGCTAACCATGTGTATGTGACCATTAACATCTGCTAACCATGTGTATGTGACCATTAACATCTGCTAACCATGTGACCAGTAACATCTACTAACCATGTATATGTGACCATTAACATCTGCTAACTATGTGTATGTGACCATTAACATCTGCTGACCATGTGATCATTAACATCTGCTAACCATGTGACCAGTAACATCTGCTAACCATGTGACCAGTAACATCTCCTGACCATGTGACCATTAACATCTGCTAACCATGTGACCAGTAACATCTGCTAACCATGTGTATGTGACCATTAACACCTGCTAACCATGTGACCAGTAACATCTGCTGACCATGTGACCATTAACACCTGCTAACCATGTGACCATTAACATCTGCTAATCATGTGACCAGTAACATCTGCTAACCATGTGTATGTGACCGTTAACACCTGCTAACCATGTGACCATTAACATCTGCTAACCATGTGTATGTGACCATTAACACCTGCTAACCATGTGTATGTGACCATTAACACCTGCTAACCATGTGTATGTGACCAGTAACATCTGCTAACCATGTGTATGTAACCATTAACATCTGCTAACCATGTGTATGTGACCATTAACATCTGCTAACCATGTGACCATTAACATCTGCTAACCATGTGCATGTGACCATTAACATCTGCTAACCATGTGTATGTAACCATTAACATCTGCTAACCATGTGACCATTAACATCTGCTAACCATGTGACCATTAACTTCTGCTTACCATGTGACCATTAACATCTGCTAACCATGTGACCATTAACACCTGCTAACCATGTGACCATTAACATCTGCTAACCATGTGTATGTGACCATTAACATCTGCTAACCATGTGTATGTGACCATTAACATCTGCTAACCATGTGACCAGTAACATCTACTAACCATGTGTATGTGACCATTAACATCTGCTAACCATGTGTATGTGACCATTAACATCTGCTGACCATGTGATCATTAACATCTGCTAACCATGTGACCAGTAACATCTGCTAACCATGTGACCAGTAACATCTCCTGACCATGTGACCATTAACATCTTCTAACCATGTGACCAGTAACATCTGCTAACCATGTGTGTGTGACCATTAACACCTGCTCACCATGTGACCATTAACATCTGCTAACCATGTGACCATTAACACCTGCTAACCATGTGACCATTAACATCTGCTAACCATGTGACCAGTAATATCTGCTAACCATGTGTATGTGACCATTAACACCTGCTAACCATGTGACCAGTAACATCTGCTGACCATGTGACCATTAACACCTATTAACCATGTGACCATTAACATCTGCTAACCATGTGACCAGTAACATCTGCTAACCATGTGTATGTGACCGTTAACAACTGCTAACCATGTGACCATTAACATCTGCTAACCATGTGTATGTGACCATTAACACCTGCTAACCATGTGTATGTGACCATTAACACCTGCTAACCATGTGACCATTAACATCTGCTAACCATGTGACCAGTAACATCTGCTAACCATGTGACCAGTAACATCTGCTAACCATGTGACCAGTAACATCTGCTAACCATGTGTGTGACCATTAACACCTGCTAACCATGTGACCATTAACATCTGCTAACCATGTGACCATTAACATCTGATAACCATGTGTATGTGACCATTAACATCTGCTAACCATGTGTATGTGACCATTAACATCTGCTAACCATGTGACCAGTAACATCTATTAACCATGTGTATGTGACCATTAACATCTGCTAACCATGTGTATGTGACCATTAACATCTGCTGACCATGTGACCATTAACATCTGCTAACCATGTGACCAGTAACATCTGCTAACCATGTGACCAGTAACATCTCCTGACCATGTGACCATTAACATCTGCTAACCATGTGAACCGGTAACATCTGCTAACCATGTGTGTGTGACCAGTAACACCTGCTAACCATGTGACCATTAACATCTGCTAACCATGTGTATGTGACCATTAACATCTGCTGACCATGTGACCATTAACATCTGCTAACCATGTGACCAGTAACATCTGCTAACCATGTGACCATTAACACCTGCTAACCATGTGACCATTAACATCTGCTAACCATGTGACCAGTAACATCTGCTAGCCATGTGTATGTGACCATTAACACCTGCTAACCATGTGACCAGTAACATCTGCTAACCATGTGACCAGTAACATCTGCTAACCATGTGACCAGTAACATCTGCTAACCATGTGACCAGTAACATCTGCTAACCATGTGACCAGTAACATCTGCTAACCATGTGTATGTGACCAGTAACATTTGATTTTATTTGTTTGTCTGCCAGAGATATAAAGATAGATGTGAACTATTTTAGAGCTAATTTAGGGTCAGGCATGCAGCTCATAGAGGAAATGTTTATGTATATACAGTGCCTTGCGAAAGTATTCGGCCCCCTTGAACTTTGCAACCTTTTGCCACATTTCAGGCTTCAAACATAAAGATATAAAACTGTGTTTTTTTGTGAAGAATCAACAACAAGTGGGACACAATCATGAAGTGGAACGACATTTATTGGATATTTCTAACTTTTTTAACAAATCAAAAACTGAAAAATTGGGCGTGCAAAATTATTCAGCCCCTTTACTTTCAGTGCAGCAAACTCTCTCCAGAAGTGCAGTGAGGATCTCTGAATGATCCAATGTTGACCTAAATGACGAATGATGATAAATACAATCCACCTGTGTGTAATCAAGTCTCCGTATAAATGCACCTGCACTGTGATAGTCTCAGAGGTCCGTTAAAAGCGCAGAGAGCATCATGAAGAACAAGGAACACACCAGGCAGGTCCGAGATACTGTTGTGAAGAAGTTTAAAGCCGGATTTGGATACAAAAAGATTTCCCAAGCTTTAAACATCCCAAGGAGCACTGTGCAAGCGATAATATTGAAATGGAAGGAGTATCAGACCACTGCAAATCTACCAAGACCTGGCCGTCCCTCTAAACTTTCAGCTCATACAAGGAGAAGACTGATCAGAGATGCAGCCAAGAGGCCCATGATCACTCTGGATGAACTGCAGAGATCTACAGCTGAGGTGGGAGACTCTGTCCATAGGACAACAATCAGTTGTATATTGCACAAATCTGGCCTTTATGGAAGAGTGGCAAGAAGAAAGCCATTTCTTAAAGATATCCATAAAAAGTGTCGTTTAAAGTTTGCCACAAGCCACCTGGGAGACACACCAAACATGTGGAAGAAGGTGCTCTGGTCAGATGAAACCAAAATTGAACTTTTTGGCAACAATGCAAAACGTTATGTTTGGCGTAAAAGCAACACAGCTGAACACACCATCCCCACTGTCAAACATGGTGGTGGCAGCATCATGGTTTGGGCCTGCTTTTCTTCAGCAGGGACAGGGAAGATGGTTAAAATTGATGGGAAGATGGATGGAGCCAAATACAGGACCATTCTGGAAGAAAACCTGATGGAGTCTGCAAAAGACCTGAGACTGGGACGGAGATTTGTCTTCCAACAAGACAATGATCCAAAACATAAAGCAAAATCTACAATGGAATGGTTCAAAAATAAACATATCCAGGTGTTAGAATGGCCAAGTCAAAGTCCAGACCTGAATCCAATCGAGAATCTGTGGAAAGAACTGAAAACTGCTGTTCACAAATGCTCTCCATCCAACCTCACTGAGCTCGAGCTGTTTTGCAAGGAGGAATGGGAAAAAATGTCAGTCTCTCGATGTGCAAAACTGATAGAGACATACCCCAAGCGACTTACAGCTGTAATCGCAGCAAAAGGTGGCGCTACAAAGTATTAACTTAAGGGGGCTGAATAATTTTGCACGCCCAATTTGTCAGTTTTTGATTTGTTAAACAAGTTTGAAATATCCAATAAATGTCGTTCCACTTCATGATTGTGTCCCACTTGTTGTTGATTCTTCACAAAAAAATACAGTTTTATATCTTTATGTTTGAAGCCTGAAATGTGGCAAAAGGTCGCAAAGTTCAAGGGGGCCGAATACTTTCGCAAGGCACTGTATATATATATTTTTTGATAACCATGTGTATGTGACCATGTGGTTTTTTTTTTTTTTTTGTGTATTATTTTGGCCGAAGCCACATCTATAACCAAAGGCTGCCATATTTAGAGAACATGATGCCACATGATTTGACATATATAGCCACTCATCACCTCTTTCTCATTGTGTCACACATGAATACGCTGTAATCAGCCATGTCCTTATCCGTATATCAAGAAGGTCCATACTTGACATCAAACTGTATACGTTGATATGTAACAGCCCAAGCCCTCTACATCAAATTAAATCACATTTTATTGGTCACATACACATGGTTAGCAGATGTTATTGCGAGTGTAGTGAAACGCTTGTGCTTCTAATTTCGACAGTGCAGTAATAACCAACAAGTAATCTAACAATTTCACAACAACTACCTTATACACACAAATCTAAGTCATGACAAAGCAGCATAGTGAAGCTGCAATAGATGGTATAAAATACAGTATTTACATATGAGATGAGTAATACAAGATATGTAAACATTACTAAAGTGGCATAGACTTGTGTTCCATTTCTTAAAGTGGCCAGTGATTTCAAGTCTGTACGTAGGCAGTCTGTACGTAGGCAGTCTGTACGTAGGCAGTCTGTACGTAGGCAGTCTGTACGTAGGCAGTCTGTACGTAGGCAGTCTGTACGTAGGCAGTCTGTACGTAGGCAGTCTGTACGTAGGCAGTCTGTACATGGTCTCTGGGCTTGTAACAGTGTACATGGTCTCTGGGCCTGTAACAGTGTACATTGTCTCTGGGCCTGTAACAGTGAACATGGTCTCTGGGCCTGTAACAGTGTACATGGTCTCTGGGCCTGTAACAGTGTACATGGTCTCTGGGCTTGTAACAGTGTACATGGTCTCTGGGCTTGTAACAGTGTACATGGTCTCTGGGCTTGTAACAGTGTACATGGTCTCTGGGCCTGTAACAGTGTACATGGTCTCTGGGCTTGTAACAGTGTACATGGTCTGTGGGCCTGTAACAGTGTGCATGGTCTCTGGGCTTGTAACAGTGTACATGGTCTCTGGGCTTGTAACAGTGTACATGGTCTCTGGGCCTGTAACAGTGTACATGGTCTCTGGGCTTGTAACAGTGTACATGGTCTCTGGGCCTGTAACAGTGTACATTATCTCTGGGCTTGTAACAGTGTACATTATCTCTGGGCTTGTAAAAGTGTACATTTTCTCTGGGCTTGTAAAAGTGTTCATTATCTCTGGGCTTGTAAAAGTGTACATTATCTCTGGGCTTGTAAAGTGTACATTATCTCTGGGCATGTAATCGTGTACATTATCTCTGGGCATGTAATAGTGTACATTACCTCTGGGCATGTAATAGTGTACATGACCTCTGGGCCTGTACTAGTGTATATTTTATGTAATATTTTACATTATCTCAGGTCCTGTAATATTTTACATTATCTCTGGGCATGTAATATTTCACATTATCTCGGGTCCTGTAATATTTTACATTATCTCTGGGCATGTAATATTTAACATTATCCCGGGTCCTGTAATATTTTACATTATATCTGGTCCTGTAATATTTTACATTATCTCGGGTCCTGTAATATTTTACATTATATCTGGTCCTGTAATATTTTACATTATCCTGGGTCCTGTAATATTTTACATTATATCTGGTCCTGTAATATTTTACATTATCTCAGGTCCTGTAATATTTTACATTATCTCGGGTCCTGTAATATTTTACATTATCTCTGGTCCTGTAATATTTTACATTATCTCTGGTCCTGTAACAGTGTACATTATCTCTGGTAATTGCATGTGTGTTTACATAATGTTCAGTGGAACATTATTTTCCACCGTCAAACAGGGATCATTAATCTGTCTGACATTTATAAATATCACTAGGTCAAACTTAACAAATAAAATCCAGATATCACTTTTGTCACTGTGTTATGGGTGGGCCATTGTTATTGTTGTGACATACACTAGACCAAAGGAAGAAAGGGGAAGTCATGTTATTCAGGGAGGATGACTCAGAGACAGTACTGTCCGTCAGGATGCATCCTTAATGGAACCCTGTTCCTTACGTCGTGCACTACTTTTTACTAGAGCCCCTGGTCAAAAGTATTGCACTATATAGGAAATAGGATGTCATTTGGGGCCTAGCATCTCCCCAAAGACACAGCACCACAACATTAGCTCAGCCTTTCTAGTACTATATAGGGAATAGCTAGTACTATATAGGGAATAGCTAGTACTATATAGGGAATAGCTAGTACTATATAGGGAATAGCTAGTACTATATAGGGAATAGCTAGTACTATATAGGGAATAGCTAGTAATATACAGGGAATAGCTAGATCTATACTGGGAATAGCTAGTACTATATAGGAAATAGCTAGTACTATATAGGGAATAGCTAGTACTATATAGGAAATAGCTAGTACTATATAGGGAATAGCTAGTACTATATAGGGAATAGCTTGTACAATATAAGAAATATCTATTACTATATAGGGAATAGCTAGTACTATGTAGGGAATAGCTAGTAATATATAGGGAATAGCTAGTACTATATAGGGAATAGCTAGTACCATAAAGGGAATAGCTAGAACTATACTAGGAAAATCTAGTACTATATAGGAATAGAAAGTAATATAGGGAATAGCTAGTACTATATAGGGAATAGCTAGTACTATATAGGGAATAGCTAGTAATATATAGGGAATAGCTAGCACTACATAGGGAATAGCTAGTAATATATAAGGAATAGCTAGTTCTATATAGGGAATAGCTAGTATTATATAGGGAATAGCTAGTACTATATAAGGAATAGCTAGTACTATATAGGGAATAACTAGTACTATATAGGGAACAGCTAGGAAAATATTGGGAATAGGGTGATATTTACGATACAGTCTATACTGTAGCTTCTGCCAAGCATCTCATCGATCTTCAGATGGCAGAGAGAGAATCAGCAGTCTGGGAACAATGAATTCTCTTTTCTCTCTCTCTATTATTTCCTTTTGTCTTTCTCAACCTCCTCATTCCCCTCTCTCTTGGACTGGGCCAAATCTTTATCATTCCCCTCATTCCCCTCTCTTTGGGACTAGGCCAGATCTTCATCATTCCCCTCTCTCTGGGACTAGGCCAAATCTGTATCATTCACTCTCTCTGGGACTAGGCCAAATCTTTATCATTCCCCTCTCTCTGGGACTAGGCCAAATCTGTATCATTCCCCTCTCTCTGGGACTAGGCCAAATTTTTATCATTCCCCTCTCTCTGGGACTAGGCCAAATCTGTATAATTCACTCTCTCTGGGACTAGGCCAAATCTTTATCATTCCCCTCTCTCTGGGACTAGGCCAAATCTTTATCATTCCCCTCTCTCTGGGACTAGGCCAAATCTTTATCATTCCCCTCATTCCCCTCTCTCTGGGACTGGGCCAGATCTTTATCATTCCCCTCTCTCTGGGACTGGGCCAAATCTTTATCATTCCCCTCATTCCCCTCTCTCTGGGACTAGGCCAAATCTTTATCATTCCCCTCTCTCTGGGACTAGGCCAAATTTAGCAGATTAACACTGGAGTGATAGATGAGCAGATGATGATGAGCAGATTATGGTGTGTAAGTAGTGATACTGGTGTGCAAAAGGGCAGAAGAGTAAACAAAAACAATATGGGGATAAGGTAGGTAGATTGGATGGGCTATTTACAGATGGACTATGCAGCTGCAGCGATCGGTTTGCTGCTCAGATAGCTGATGTTTAAAGTTAGTGAAGGAAATGTAACTTACCACACTGCCATCTGCTTTGTTACCAGTGTCCCCTTCAACACTCATCACTGTGACCTGTACAACCTGGTGAACTGTGACCTTTACACCTGGTCAACTGGCTTTCCTTACACACAGAACGCCAGAACAAATTATTTACCAATTGACTTCCCAGTTCCCTCTCTACCTCAGCTCACTCATCAATGTCTCCACTCCCAACCTGCAGTCTGGTAGAGGCTGTATATTGCACTAGTCATTCCAAAACCAACACTTCCACTTTTCATTCATTTCAGTTTTCTGCCACCAAAGACTGAAAAAGACCTTCAAACTTAACACATTCATTCCACCACACTCCTCCTGAGTAATGTACCTGCTTATCATTAAGTCTACTGCTATCTGAGTAATGTACCTGCTTATCATTAAGTCTACTGCTATCTCAAATCAAATCAAATGTTATTTGTCACATACACATGGTTAGCAGATGTTAATGCGATTGTAGCGAAATGCTTGTACTTCTAGTTCCGACAATGCAGTAATAACCAACGAGTAATCTAACCTAACAACCTGAGTAATGTACCTGCTTATCATTAAGTCTACTGCTATCTGAGTAATGTACCTGATAATCATTAAGTCAGCCATGTTCCTTTGGTATTTCTGCTCTAACCCAATTTGCAAGTGGCTGAATCTCACCGGATCTCACCAGAGAAATCGCCTGTGTGAAACAGCGCCCCCTCTGTCTCGGTATGTGTAGCTCATGTATCTGATGCTGTCTGGACCAACATAGTATGTGACATGTTGCCACCGTAGCATTTGATTGACTGATGCCAACAAGCATTTGGCCTCCCTTTAATAAAAAAATAATAAAATAATTAGACCATCAGCGTTGAGCTGAGCTCAACTGTGGGTTGTCCCCTGCACACCAAAACACCTTTCAAGAGAGGCCGGTTTGGATTTGGCTCCAGACCAATCAAATCACTTCCTTTGCAAAACGTCATTGCAAGCTTGGCACACCTGTATTTGAGGAATTGTTTTTACCCTTCTCCAGATCTGTGCCTCGACACAATCCTGTTTTGACTCTCTGCAGACAATTCCTTTGACCTCATGGCTTTGTTTTTCCTCTGACATGCACTGTTTAGACAGGTGTGTACCTTATTTAGACAGGTGTGTACCTTTTCAAACCATGTCCAATCATTTTAATTTACCACAGGTGGACTCCAATCACGTTGTAGAAACATCTCAAGGATGATGAATGGAAACAGGATGCACCTGAGCTCAATTTAGAGTCTCATAGCAAAGGGTCTGAATACTTATGTAAATAAGGAATTCATCTAATTTGTTTTTATAAATCAAATTTCTGAAAACTTGTTTTCCTTTGTAATTATGGGTCATTGTATGTATATTGATGAGTAATATAATGAATTTAATCCATTTTAGAATTAGGCCATTACATAACAAAATGTGGAAAAAGTCAAGGGGCCTGAATACTTTCTGAATGCACTTAATATAGGTTTGTTGATTTGATGATTTTTAAATGTTTAAGTTGAAATGGTGCTGGAATAGCGGAAGAAGTTGTCTTTGTGCTGACTTGCGGTAACTCAGTAGTTGTTTAGTAAACTGTCGAAAACATTAACTTGCTTGACCATGCAGCAGGTCATGTAAATGTTTGTTACATGCAATATTTGCTCTGTGGACTTCACCGGACAGATGTTCCTCTCCGGTTTTGTGATGAAACAAACGTCTGTGTAGTTGATTTGTCTCTTTGTTGTCTCAACCTTATTGTATAACACGGTTGCATATGAACTAATGGGTTATAAAGCCAACTACGCAATTATCACAACATAGAGGTGTAACATGTATTTTTTACTGACTTGATATGACCAACGCACCACTATTTGCATTTGTATGTGATTTATTATGGATCCCCATTAGTTACTCTTCCTGGGGTTTATTATGGATCCCCATTAGTTCCTGTCAAGGCAGCAGCTACTCTTCCTGGGGTTTATTGTGGATCCCCATTAGTTCCTGCCAAGGCAGCAGCTACTCTTCCTGGGGTTTATTATGGATCCCCATTAGTTCCTGCCAAGGCGGCAGCTACTCTTCCTGGGGTTTATTATGGATCCCCATTAGTTCCTGCCAAGGCAGCAGCTACTCTTCCTGGGGTTTATTATGGATCCCCATTAGTTCCTGTCAAGGCAGCAGCTACTCTTCCTGGGGTTTATTATGGATCCCCATTAGTTCCTGCCAAGGCAGCAGCTACTCTTCCTGGGGTTTATTATGGATCCCCATTAGTTCCTGCCAAGGCAGCAGCTACTCTTCCTGGGGTTTATTATGGATCCCCATTAGTTCCTGCCAAGGCAGCAGCTACTCTTCCTAGGGTTTATTATGGATCCCCATTAGTTCCTGCCAAGGCAGCAGCTACTCTTCCTGGGGTTTATTATGGATCCCCATTAGTTCCTGCCAAGGCAGCAGCTACTCTTCCTGGGGTTTATTATGGATCCACATTAGTTCCTGCCAAGGCAGAAGCTATTCTTCCTGGGGTTTATTATGGATCCCCATTAGTTCCTGCCAAGGCAGAAGCTACTCTTCCTTATGTTTATTATGGATCCCCATTAGTTCCTGCCAAGGCAGCAGCTACTCTTCCTGGGGTTTATTATGGATCCCCATTAGTTCCTGCCAAGGCAGCAGCTACTCTTCCTGGGGTTTATTATGGATCCCCTTTAGTTCCTGCCAAATGCAGAAGCTACTCTTCCTGATGTTTATTATGGATCCCCTTTAGTTCCTGCCAAGGCAGCAGCTACTCTTCCTGGGGTTTATTATGGATCCCCATTAGTTCCTGCCAAGGCAGCAGCTACTCTTCCTGGGGTTTATTATGGATCCCCTTTAGTTCCTGCCAAATGCAGAAGCTACTCTTCCTGATGTTTATTATGGATCCCCTTTAGTTCCTGCCAAGGCAGCAGCTACTCTTCCTGGGGTTTATTATGGATCCCCATTAGTTCCTGCCAAGGCAGAAGCTACTCTTCCTGGGGTTTATTATGGATCCCCTTTAGTTCCTGCCAAATGCAGAAGCTACTCTTCCTGATGTTTATTATGGATCCCCTTTAGTTCCTGCCAAGGCAGCAGCTACTCTTCCTGGGGTTTATTATGGATCCCCATTAGTTCCTGCCAAGGCAGCAGCTACTCTTCCTGGGGTTTATTATGGATCCCCTTTAGTTCCTGCCAAATGCAGAAGCTACTCTTCCTGATGTTTATTATGGATCCCCTTTAGTTCCTGCCAAGGCAGCAGCTACTCTTCCTGGGGTTTATTATGGATCCCCATTAGTTCCTGCCAAGGCAGAAGCTACTCTTCCTGGGGTTTATTATGGATCCCCATTAGTTCCTGCCAAGGCAGCAGCCTCTTTTCCTGGGGTTTATTATGGATCCCCATTAGTTCCTGCCAAGGCAGCAGCTACTCTTCCTGGGGTTTATTATGGATCCCCATTAATTCCTGCCAAGGCAGCAGCTACTCTTCCTGGGGTTTATTATGGATCCCCATTAGTTCCTGCCAAGGCAGAAGCTATTCTTTCTGGGGTTTATTATCGATCCCCATTAGTTCCTGCCAAGGCAGCAGCTACTCTTTCTTATGTTTATTATGGATCCCCATTAGTTCCTGCCAAGGCAGCAGCTACTCTTCCTGGGGTTTATTATGGATCCCCATTAGTTCCTGTCAAGGCAGCAGCTACTCTTCCTGGGGTTTATTATGGATCCACATTAGTTCCTGCCAAGGCAGCAGCTACTCTTCCTGGGGTTTATTATGGATCCCCATTAGTTCATGCCAAGGCAGCAGCTACTCTTCCTGGGGTTTATTATGGATCCCCATTAGTTCCTGCCAAGGCAGCAGCTACTCTTCCTGGGGTTTATAATGGATCCCCATTAGTTCCTGCCAAGGCAGCAGCTACTCTTCCTGGGGTTTATTATGGATCCCCATTAGTTCCTGCCAAGGCAGCAGCTACTCTTCCTGCGGTTTATTATGGATCCCCATTAGTTCCTGCCAAGGCAGCAGCTACTCTTCCTGAGGTTTATTATGGATCCCCATTAGTTCCTGTCAAGGCATCAGCCACTCTTCCTGGGGTTTATTATGGATCCCCATTAGTTCCTGTCAAGGCAGCAGCTACTCTTACTGGGGTTTATTATGGATCCCAATTAGTTCCTGCCAAGGCATTAGCAACTCTTCCTGGGGTTTATTATGGATCCCCATTTGTTCCTGTCAAGGCAGCAGCTAGTTTTCCTGTGGTTTATTATGGATCCCCAATAGTTCCTGTCAAGGCAGCAGCTACTCTTCCTGGGGTTTATTATGGATCCCCATTAGTTCCTGTCAAGGCAGCAACTACTCTTCCTGGGGTTTATTATGGATCCCCATGAGTTCCTGTCAAGGCAGCAGCTACGATTCCTGGGGTTTATTATGGATCCCAATTAGTTCCTGCCAAGGCAGCAGCTACTCTTCCTGGGGTTTATTATGGATCCCCATTAGTTCCTGTTAAGGCCGCTGCAACTCTTCCTGGGGTTTATTATGGATCCCCATTAGTTCCTGCCAAGGCAGCAGCTACACATCCTGGGGTTTGTTATGAATCCCCATTAGTTCCTGTCAAGGCAGCAGCTACTCTTCCTGGGGTTTATTTTGGATCTCCATTAGTTCCTGTTAAGGCAGCAGCTACTCTTCCTGGGGTTTATTATGGATCCCCATTAGTTCCTGTCAAGGCAGCAACTACTCTTCCTGTGGTTTATTATGGATCCCCATTAGTTCCTGTCAAGGCAGCAGCTACTCTTCCTGGGGTCTATTATGGATCCCCATTAGTTCCTGTCAAGGCAGCAGCTACTCTTCCTGGGGTTTTTTATGGATCCCAATTAGTTCCTGTCAAGGCAGCAGCTTCTCTTCCTGGGGTTTATTATGGATCCCCATTAGTTCCTTTTAAGGCAGCAGCAACTCTTCATGGGGTTTCTTATGGATCCCCATTAGTTCCTGCCAAGGCAGCAGCTACTCTTCCTGAGGCTTATTATGGATCCCCATTAGTTCCTGTCAAGGCAGCAGCTACTCTTCCTGGGGTTTATTATGGATCCCCATTAGTTCCTGTCAAGGCAGCAGCTACTCTTCCTGGGGTTTATTATGGATCCCCATTAGTTCCTGTCAAGGCAGCAGCTACTCTTCCTGGGGTTTATTATGGATCCCCATGAGTTCCTGCCAAGGCAGCAGCTACTCTTCCTGGGGTATATTATGGATCCCCATTAGTTCCTGCCAAGGCAGCAGCTACTCTTCCTGGGGTTTATTATGGATCCCCATTAGTTCCTGTCAAGGCAGCAGCTACTCTTCCTGGGGTTTATTATTGATCCCCATTAGTTCCTGTCAAGGCAGCAGCTACTCTTCCTGGGGTTTATTATGGATCCCCATTAGTTCCTGCCAAGGCAGCAGCTACTCTTCCTGGGGTTTATTATGGATCCCCATTAGTTCCTGTCAAGGCAGCAGCTACTCTTCCTGGGGTTTATTATGGATCCCCATTAGTTCCTGCCAAGGCAGCAGCTACTCTTCCTGGGGTTTATTATGGATCCCCATTAGTTCCTGTCAAGGCAGCAGCTACTCTTCCTGGGGTTTATTATGGATCCCCATTAGTTCCTGCCAAGGCAGCAGCTACTCTTCCTGGGGTTTATAATGGATCCCCATTAGTTCCTGCCAAGGCAGCAGCTACTCTTCCTGGGGTTTATTATGGATCCCCATTAGTTCCTGCCAAGGCAGCAGCTACTCTTCCTGCGGTTTATTATGGATCCCCATTAGTTCCTGCCAAGGCAGCAGCTACTCTTCCTGAGGTTTATTATGGATCCCCATTAGTTCCTGTCAAGGCATCAGCCACTCTTCCTGGGGTTTATTATGGATCCCCATTAGTTCCTGTCAAGGCAGCAGCTACTCTTACTGGGGTTTATTATGGATCCCAATTAGTTCCTGCCAAGGCATTAGCAACTCTTCCTGGGGTTTATTATGGATCCCCATTTGTTCCTGTCAAGGCAGCAGCTAGTTTTCCTGTGGTTTATTATGGATCCCCAATAGTTCCTGTCAAGGCAGCAGCTACTCTTCCTGGGGTTTATTATGGATCCCCATTAGTTCCTGTCAAGGCAGCAGCTACTCTTCCTGGGGTTTATTATGGATCCCCATTAGTTCCTGTCAAGGCAGCAGCTACTCTTCCTGGGGTTTGTTATGAATCCCCATTAGTTCCTGTCAAGGCAGCAGCTACTCTTCCTGGGGTTTATTTTGGATCTCCATTAGTTCCTGTTAAGGCAGCAGCTACTCTTCCTGGGGTTTATTATGGATCCCCATTAGTTCCTGTCAAGGCAGCAACTACTCTTCCTGTGGTTTATTATGGATCCCCATTAGTTCCTGTCAAGGCAGCAACTACTCTTCCTGGGGTCTATTATGGATCCCCATTAGTTCCTGTCAAGGCAGCAGCTACTCTTCCTGGGGTTTTTTTATGGATCCCAATTAGTTCCTGTCAAGGCAGCAGCTACTCTTCCTGGGGTTTATTATGGATCCCCATTAGTTCCTGTCAAGGCAGCAGCTACTCTTCCTGGGGTTTATTATGGATCCCCATTAGTTCCTGTCAAGGCAGCAGCTACTCTTCCTGGGGTTTATTATGGATCCCCATTAGTTCCTGCCAAGGCAGCAGCTACTCTTCCTGGGGTATATTATGGATCCCCATTAGTTCCTGCCAAGGCAGCAGCTACTCTTCCTGGGGTTTATTATGGATCCCCATTAGTTCCTGTCAAGGCAGCAGCTACTCTTCCTGGGGCTTATTATGGATCCCCATTAGTTCCTGTCAAGGCAGCAGCTACTCTTCCTGGGGTTTATTATGGATCCCCATTAGTTCCTGTCAAGGCAGCAGCTACTCTTCCTGGGGTTTATTATGGATCCCCATTAGTTCCTGTCAAGGCAGCAGCTACTCTTCCTGGGGTTTATTATGGATCCCCATTAGTTCCTGCCAAGGCAGCAGCTACTCTTCCTGGGGTATATTATGGATCCCTATTAGTTCCTGCCAAGGCAGCAGCTACTCTTCCTGGGGTTTATTATGGATCCCCATTAGTTCCTGTCAAGGCAGCAGCTACTCTTCCTGGGGTTTATTATTGATCCCCATTAGTTCCTGTCAAGGCAGCAGCTACTCTTCCTGGGGTTTATTATGGATCCCCATTAGTTCCTGCCAAGGCAGCAGCTACTCTTCCTGGGGTTTATTATGGATCCCCATTAGTTCCTGTCAAGGCAGCAGCTACTCTTCCTGGCGTTTATTATGGATCCCCATTAGTTCCTGCCAAGGCAGCAGCTACTCTTCCTGGGGTTTATTATGGATCCCCATTAGTTCCTGTCAAGGCAGCAGCTACTCTTCCTGGGGTTTATTATGGATCCCCATTAGTTCCTGCCAAGGCAGCAGCTACTCTTCCTGGGGTTTATTATGGATCCCCATTAGTTCCTGCCAAGGCAGCAGCTGCTCTTCCTGGGGTTTATTATGGATCCCCATTAGTTCCTGCCAAGGCAGCAGCTACTCTTCCTGGGGTTTATTATGGATCCCCATTAGTTCCTGTCAAGGCAGCAGCTACTCTTCCTGGGGTTTATTATGGATCCCCATTTCAGTCGCTGTAGTAGCTGACGTGTATAGTGTTGAGTAATCGGCATACATAGACACACTGGCCTTACTCAAAGCCAGTGTAATGTCATTAGTAAAGACTGAAAAAAGCAAGGGGCCTGAACAGCTGCCCTGGGGAATTCCTGATTCTACCTGAATTATGTTGGAGAGGCTTCCATTAAAGAACTGTCACTCCCTGGTCTTAGTATTTTGTGTTTTCTTTATTTATTTGGACAGTCCAGGGTGTGACATGTTTTTTTTTATGTGGTGTGTTTTGTCTTGGGGTTTTTCGTAGGTATTAGGATTGTGGCTAGTGGGGTTTTCTAGCATAGTCTATGGCTGTCTGGAGTGGTTCTCAATCAGAGGCAGGTGTTTATCGTTGTCTCTGATTGGGAACCATATTTAGGCAGCCATATTCTTTGAGTGTTTCGTGGGTGATTGTTCATGTCTCTGTGTTTGTTTTGCACCAGCATAGGCTGGTTCGGTTTTCATGTTACGTTTATTGTTTTTGTATTGATCGTGTTTCATCGTCATTAAACATGTATCAAGAATACCACGCTGCATTTTGGTCCGGCTCTCCTTCACCGCAAGAAAACCGTAACAAGAACGCCCTCTGTGTTCTGTTAGACAGGTAACTCTTTATCCATATTATAGCAGTGGGTGTAGCGCAATAACACATACGTTTTTCCAGCAGCAGACTATGATCAATAACGTCAAAAGTTGCACTGAAGTCTAACAAGACAGCCCCCACAATAATGTTATCATCAATTTCTCTCAGCCAATCATCAGTCATTTGTGTAAGTGCTGTGCTTGTTGAATGTCCTTCCCTTCCCGTGATGAAAGTCAGTTGTCAGTTTGTTGACTGTAAAATGGCATTGTATCTGGTCAAACACAGGTCTGGTAACAGGCTGATTGGTCGGCTATTTGAGCCAGTAAAGGGGGCTTTACTATTCTTGGGTAGCATAATTACTTTTGCTTCCCTCCAGACCTGAGGGCAAACACTCTCTAGTAGGCTTCAATTGACGATGTGGCAAATAGGAGTCGCAATATCGTCTGCTATTATCCTCAGTAATTTTCCATCCAGATTGTCAGACCCCGGTGGCTTGTCATTGTTGATAGAAAACATTAATACTTTCACCTCTTTCACACTGACTTCACAGAATTTAAAAGTACAATTCTTTCATAATTTGGTCAGATATACTTGGATCTGTAGCGTTGATTGTGTGACTATGTGTTCTCTGTTGTAATGTTATGCCTCTTGGTCAGGTCCTTATTTTAACTGAGAATTGGTTCAAAATGTACTTATCTGGTTAAATAAAGGTTAAATAAAATACTTTGGACCTGTTGCCTATTACAGTGCATTACTTTTGACCAGCTCCCATAATGATGCAGACATTTCCTGGAGGGACCTGGTTTGACAGTGTCCTCTCTGTCAAGCTAAACATCTGAGACTGTAATTAAGACACCAGTTATGGTCTTGTTCTGTAGCTCAAACCCACAAAGAATCATCTGTTCCAGCTAGCCAACATCAGAGCTCTGAGTGTGTTAGGGGGACAGATGAACACAATGTTCCCTCTGCCAATACAAAAGAGAGTGAGAGAGAGTGAGTGAGACAGAGAGAGAGAGACAGACAGAGAGAGAGAGAGAGAGACAGACAGAGAGAGAGAGAGAGACAGACAGAGAGAGACAGACAGACAGAGAGAGAGACAGACAGACAGAGAGAGAGATAGTCAGACAGACAGACAGACAGACATACAGACAGATGGAGGAGGTGGGTACGCAGGGAACGACAACATCGGTGAAGCTGGTAAATTATCTTCTATCCCTATTCTATGGCCATATGGCTCCTAATTGACCAATGTAACATTCTGTAGGTTGTGGTTCTGTTCACTGTAGGATGTAGTTATGTTGGCTGTAGGCTGTAGTTCTGTTCAATTAAGGCTGTAGTTCAATTCTCTGTAGGCTGTAGTTCTGTTCACTGTTGACTGTTGTATGTAGTTCTGTTGGCTATAGGCTGTAGTTCTGTTCACTGTAGGCTGTTGTTCTGTTGACTGTTGGATGTGGCTCTGTTGACTGTTGAATGTAGTTCTGTTGGCTGTAGGCTGTAGTTCTGTTCAATTAAGGCTGTAGTTCTGTTCAATTAAGGCTGTAGTTCAATTCTCTGTAGGCTGTTGTTCTGTTCACTGTTGGATGTAGCTCTGTTGACTGTTGGATGTAGTTCTGTTGGCTGTAGGCTGTAGTTCTGTTCAATTAAGGCTGTAGTTCTGTTCACTGTAGGCTGTAGTTCTGCTCACTGTTGGATGTAGTTCTGTTCACTGTAGGCTGTAGTTCTGTTCACTGTAGGCTGTAGTTCTGTTCACTGTAGGATGTAGTTCTGTTCACTGTAGGATGTAGTTCTGTTCACTGTAGGATGTAGTTCTGTTCACTGTAGGATGTAGTTCTGTTCACTGTAGGCTGTTGTTCTGTTCACTGTAGGCTGTAGTTCTGTTCACTGTAGGCTGTAGTTCTGTTCACTGTAGGCTGTTGTTCTGTTCACTGTAGGATGTAGTTCTGTTCACTGTAGGATGTAGTTCTGTTCACTGTAGGCTGTTGTTCTGTTCACTGTAGGCTGTAGTTCTGTTCACTGTAGGCTGTTGTTCTGTTCACTGTTGGCTGTTGTTCTGTTCACTGTAGGCTGTTGTTCTGTTCACTGTTGGCTGTAGTTCTGTTCACTGTAGGATGTAGTTCTGTTCACTGTAGGCTGTAGTTCTGTTCACTGTAGGCTGTAGTTCTGTTCACTGTAGGATGTAGTTCTGTTCACTGTAGGATGTAGTTCTGTTCACTGTAGGATGTAGTTCTGTTCACTGTAGGATGTAGTTCTGTTCACTGTAGGCTGTAGTTCTGTTCACTGTAGGCTGTAGTTCTGTTCACTGTAGGATGTAGTTCTGTTCACTGTAGGATGTAGTTCTGTTCACTGTAGGATGTAGTTCTGTTCACTGTAGGATGTAGTTCTGTTCACTGTAGGCTGTAGTTCTGTTCACTGTAGGCTGCAGGTCTGTTCAATTAAGGCTGTAGTTCAATTCACTGAATGCTGTTGTTCTGTTCACTGTAGGATGTAGTTCAGTTCACTGTAGGATGTAGTTCTGTTCACTGTAGGCTGTTGTTCTGTTCACTGTAGGATGTAGTTCTGTTCACTGCTGATTAAACACACAGCGTGGTTATAATGAGTTCAACAGTATTTGGAGGTTTTCCATCAACAATTACTTACATTGTTTTCTCTGTTGTTGACACAGTGCCACTAACGGATTTTTCCTGATTCAATATGTGATTGTTTATAGTGAAGCTACTATGCTGTAGTACTCCCCCAAATGACACCCTATTCCCTACAGGATGTAGAACTCTCCCTAATGACACCCTATTACCTACAGGATGTAAAACTCTCCCTAATGACACCCTATTAACTATAGGATGTAGAACTCCCCTAATGACACCCTATTCCCTACAGGATGTAGAATTCTCCCTAATGACACCCTATTACCCACAGGATGTAGAACTCTCCCAAATGACACCCTATTCCCTACAGGATGTAGAACTCTCCCTAATGACACCCTATTACCAAATCTATACATTATTGACTGAATGACAGATTGTTACCTTGTCAGCTTGGGGATTTGATCTTGCAACCTTTCAGTTACAAGTCCAACACTCCAACACTCCAACCACTAGGCTACCTGCCGCCCAAGGTGTGTCTTGCCGCCCTAAGGTGTGTCCAATATGAGCGTTGGACTTGTAACCGTAAAGGTTGCTCAATCAAATCCTTTAGTTGACAAGGTAAAAAACTGTTGCTCTGAACAAGGCAGTTAACCCACTGTTCCTAGGCCGTCATTGAAAATAAGAATTTGTTCTTACCTGACTTGCCTAGTTAAATAAATCTAAGATTAAAAACATAGTAACCAAAAAAGTGTTAAACAAATTAAAATATATTTGAGATTCTTCAAAGTAGCCACTCTTTGCCTTAATGACAGCTTTGCACACTCTTGGCATTCTCTCAACCAGCTTCATGAGGTGGTCACCTGGAACGCATTTCAATTAACAGGTGTCCCTTTTCAAAAGACAGTTTGTGGAATTTATTTCCTTCTAAGTGCATTTGAGCTATTTGAGCCAATAGCCCTATTTGGTAAAAGTTCATATTATGGCAAGAACAGCTCAAATAAGCAAAGAGTAATGACAGTCCATCATTACTTTAAGACATGAAGGTCAGTCAATCAGGAACATTTCAAGAACTTTTAAAGATTCTTCAAGTACAGTCAAAAAAAACATAAAGCATTATGGTGAAACTGGCTCTCATGAGGACTGCCACAGGAAAGGAAGACCCAGAGTTACAAATGCTGCAGAGGATACGTTCATTAGATTCACCAACCTCGGAAATTGGAGCCCAAATAAATGCTTCACAGTTTAAGTAATGGACACATCTCAACATCAGTTGCTCAGAAAACACAGCGTGAATCGCTGCAAAGAAACCACTACCAAAGGACACCAATATGAAGAAGAGACTTTCTTGGGCCAAGAAACATGAGCAAAGGACATTAGACCGTTGGAAATCTGTCCTTTAGTCTGATGAGTCCAAATTTGAGATTTTTGGTTCCAACCGCCATTTCTTTGTGAGACACAGAGTAGGTGAACAGAGGATCTCCGCATGTGTGGTTCCCAATGTGAAGCATGGAGGAGGAGGTGCGATGGTGTCGGGGTGCTTTTCTGGTGACACTGTCTGTGATTTATTTAGAATTCAACGCACACTTAACCAGCATGGCTACAACACCATTCTGGTTTGCACTTAGTGGAACTATCATATGTTTTGCGTGCTGCATCAGATAACCTGGCCTCGACAATCACCTGACCTTAATCCATTTGAGATGGTTTGGGATGAGTTGGACCGCAGAGTGAAGAAAAGCAGCCAACAAGTGCTCAGCATATTTGGGAACTCCTTCAAGACTGTTGGAAAAGCATTCCAGGTGAAACTGGTTGAGAGAATGCCAAGTGTGCGAAGCGGTCATCAAGGCAAAGGGTGGCTACTTTGAAGAATATTTTTGAACACTTTTTTGGTTACCACATGATTCTATATTTTTTATTTCATAGTTTTGATGTCTTCACTATTATTCTACAATGTAGAAAATAGTAAAAATAAAGAAAAACCATTGAATGAGTAGGTGTGTCCAAACTTTTGACTGGTACTGTACGTACATATGAGCAAAATTTAATAAAGTAGCATGAAATGACTCTCTATCCAACCAGCTATTTTTAAGGTATTGCCCCAAAGAGAATTTGTAACTACCACCTCACAATCCCCAGTAAACTTTCACCATGGCTTTTACCCAAAACGCATGGCATTACTTATCCATGACTGATGTTCTCTACAATAAGAAACACAAGGCGGAAATGTTTTATACCAAAATAATAGCACCCGTTATGAAAATCTAAATATTTTGCTCTAGAATGAACCAATACGTATTTATTTAGGGGAAGATCTAAAGTTGCGTGATTGATTTAGACATGTTTTTTTGTGTCTTTCTGACTGGCAACTTTGTTTAAATGACTATCAACAGTGTTGAAGGGTACACTTACAGTAGTTTTCTCAGTTTTCTTCTCTCTCCTGTAGTTGCCGTGTCAGTGCATTTAATCCCCATCGATATACAGAATGTGAACTTGATAAACACATGGGTGAAAATGTAAAAATTAGTATATTTACATTGATAAATATTTTACGATATACAATTGGTTTTGTTCCATCGCTGGACTCAGGAGAGGCAAAGGGCGAGAACCAGGCATCCTCCAAAACACAACCCAACCAAGCTGCACTGCTTGCTTAACCCGTAAACCAGACACACCAATGTGTTGTAGGAAACATCGTACAGCTGGAGACCGAAGTCAGTGGGCATGCGCCCAACCGATAACCTCTTGAGTGTAGGGGGCAGTATTTTGTTTGATGTTTGGATGAAAAACGTACCCAAATGAAACTGCCTATTTCTCAGGCCCAGATTCTAGAATATGCATACAATTGTCAGATTAGGATAGAAAACACTCTAAAGTTTCCAAAACTGTCAAAATATTGTCTGTGAGTATAACAGAACTGATATTGCAGGCGGAAACCTGAGGAAAATCCAACCCGGAAGTGCTGTTTTTCCAGAAAGCTCTCTGTTCCATAGCCTGCCTTCGCTTCATTTAAAGGGATATCAACCAGATTCATTTTCCTATGGCTTCCCCATGGTGTGAACAGTCTTTAGACATAGTTTCAGGCTTTTATTTTGAAAAATGAGCGAGAAAGATCACGGCATGCGCAACAGCTTGGAGCGGGCATTTTCTCTCTCCTATTGAAGAAGCTACAGTCCCGGTTGAAATATTATCGATTATATATTGTAAAAACAACCTGAGGATTGATTATAAAAAACGTTTGATATGTTTCTACGAACATTACGGATACTATTTGGAATTTTCATCTGCGATGTCATGACCGCTCGAGCCTGTGGATTTCTGAACATAACGTGCCAACCAAATGAAGGTATTTTGGATATAAAAATCATCTTCATGGAACAAAAGGAACATTTATTGTGTAACTGGGAGTCTCGTGAGTGCAAACATCCGAAGGTCATCAAAGGTAAGCTATTCATTTTATTGCTTTTCTTACTTTCGTCACCAATCTACTTGGCTGCTAGCTGTTTGTAATGTTTTGTCTACTGAGAGAGATGTCCTTACATAAACGCTTGTTATGCTTGCGCCGAAAAGCTTTTTTGAAATCTGACACACCAGGTGGATTAACAACAAGCTAAGCTGTGTTTTGCTATATTGCACTTGTGATTTCATGAAAATTAAATATTTGTAGTAATTTAATTTGATTTTGGTGCGCTGCAATTCAGCAGATGTTGACGAAAATGATCCCGCTAACGGAATGGGTGCATCAAGAAGATAAGGAGTTGCTAGAGCACGATGGGACGTCCCAGCCGGCCAAACCCTCTCCTAACCCAGACAACGCTAGGCCAATTGTACGCCGCCTCATGGGTCTACCGGTCACGGCCGGCTGCGACACAGCCCGGGATCGAACAGCCCCGGGCTCTGTAGTGACACCTCTAGTACTGAGCTGCAGTACCTTAGACCACTGCTCCACTCGGGAGACCAGGTCAAAACGTTTTTTGGTCCAATGTATACGATTCACATCCTTTTGAGACATTGTTGCACACTTTTCCCCGATAGTAAAGACCAGGAGAAATGGTGGTTTGTGAGTTATAGTAAGAATGATGTCAGTTTTGATTTTAAAACCAATCAGCGAAGTGATAATTAGTGACAAATAGATGATCCACTTGTGGCTTGGAGAGGTGGGCGTCGCTTCAGCCTTGATGCTTCCACAGCTGCCGTGCAGAACTGTAATATGCTTCCTTATATTCCAGAAACTGACCACAACCACACAACTACTGACCACACAACTACTGACCACAACTGACCACTGCTACTGACCACAGCTACTGACCACTACTGACAAAAACCACACAACTACTAACCACAGCTACCGACCACTACTGGCAACAACCACACAACTACTTCCACAGCTGTATTTGAGAAAGAATAGTTGAAATATGCATCCTTCCATTCCAGAAACTAAAGTTTACATTGTTCACCAACAACATGGTGTATCTCACTGGTGTAGTAATGCATCTCACTGGTGTAGTAATGCATCTCACTGGTGTAGTAATGCATCTCACTGGTATAGTAATGTATCTCACTGGTATAGTAATGCATCTCACTGGTGTAGTAATGCATCTCACTGGTATAGTAATGCATCTCACTGGTGTAGTAATGCATCTCACTGGTATAGTAATGCATCTCACTGGTATAGTAATGCATCTCACTGGTATAGTAATGTATCTCACTGGTATAGCACTGCATCTCACTGGTATAGCAATGCATCTCACTGGTATAGTAATGCATCTCACTGGTATAGTAATCCATCTCACTGGTCTAGTGATCCAGCCAGTAAAACTCAGATGGTGTGGTAATCTCACTGCTAGTGGCCGGGGACTTTAATACAGGCAAACTTACATTTCTACCAGCATGTCACATGTGAAACCAGAGGGAAAACATTTCTAGACCACTTTTACTCTACACACAGAGACGCGTACAAAGTTCTCCCTCGCCGTCCATTTGGCAAATCTGACTATTATTCTATCCTCCTGATTCCTGAACAATTAAAGCAGGAAGCACCAGTGACTCGCTAAATAAGGAAGTGGTCAGATGAAGCAGATGCTAAGCTACAGGACTGTTTTTCTAGCATAGACTGGAATATGTTCCTGGATTCATCCAATGGCTTTGAGGAGTACATCACCTCAGTCACCGGCTTCATCAATAAGTGCATAGACGACGTCGTCCCCACAGTGACTGTACGTACATATCCCAACCAGAAGCCATGGATTACAGGCAACGTCCACAATGAGCTAAAGCTGCCGCTTTCAAGGAGCGGGAGACTAATCCGGACACTTATAATGGTACGCCTTCAGACAAACCATCAAACAGGCCAAGATTCAATACAGGATTGAGATTGAATCCTACTACACCGGCTCTGTCGCTCTCTGGATGTGAACTATTACGGACTACAAAGGGAAACCCGGCCGCGAGCTGCACAGTGACGTGAGCCTACCAGACGAGCTAAATGCTGGTAGCCGATGTGAGCAAGACCATTAAACAGGTCAACATTCACAAAGGGGCCAGACAGATTTCCAGGATGTGTACGCAAAGCATGCACGGACCAACTGGCAAGTGTCTTCACTGATATTTTCAACCTCTCCCTGACCGAGTCTGTAATACCTACGTTTCAAACAGACCACCATAGTCCATGTGCCCAAGATAGCGATGGTAACGTGCCTAAATGATTACCACCCCGTAGCACTCACGTCGGTAGCCATGAAGTGCATTGAAAGGTGGTCATGGCTCACATCAACAGCATCATCCCGGATACCCTAGACCCACTGTACCCCAGGGGTACGCACAGTACCATCGGGGGTATGCCAATAAAAAATGTGATTCACATTTATTTTTTAAACATTGACATATTTTTTTCTTCACATTTTCAAGCAGTCCATGTATGTTTTCCAACAGGGCTATACATTTGGGTGAGGTCATTTTCTCATCTGAGTAGCCTCGTTTCACTGCCAAAAATAAAATGAAACCATCTAGTGTTCAGCGAAATAACAACACAATGTCAAATACAAGTAGCCTAGTCAAATAATGAACATCCAATCACATGAACCCTTACTCTCTCGTAGGAATTCCACTAACGGGCCTGCTGTAAACATAGCTGCTGCTCATGAAGGGGTCTGTACTGATGGAGCAAAAGCCACGACAGGGAGACATAGGGGAGTGGTAACGCGCATAATTGAGGCGGTGATTAAGAAGTTGGAGCTCTTCTCTGTCTGCATTAACAAGGACAACACACAGGTCTTTCCATCATTGTATGATTTTTTTGTGTGCAAATGACCTCAAGCTTACAGACAATGTCAAATGTGATGTAGCGAAGCAACTGAGCGAGTTGGGTACGTAATTACATTTTGTAATTGCGACCCTAAAAATGTATTTTGTTAAAATACTAAACTTAACCTTAAACACTTTGGAATTTGAGGTTTAGAACAACTTTGAAATTTGACGTTTGAGAAACATGTGAAAACGTCTAGTTCTGACATTAGACTGTGAGAGCTGGTAGGCCCAGTAGGACACAGGAAGTTTATCTCTATTCTACTGCTCTCCACATTCAGACATCAGGGAAGACAGACACGCATCTCAACACACATGAGGCCATGGAGACTGTCTGAGACCCTGTCCTACTCTGTTCTAGTGTAAACTCACTAATGTCTGTCTGTCTTCCTGTCAGGCCATGGAGACTGTCTGAGACCCTGTCCTACTCTGTTCCATTATACGCTTACTAATGCCTCCCTCCCTCCCTCCCTGCCTGCCTGCCTGTCTGCCTGCCTGTCTGCCTGCCTGTCTGCCTGCCTGTCTGCCTGCCTGTCTGTCTGTCTGTCTGTCTGTCTGTCTCTCTTCCTGTCTGTCTGTCTGTCTGTCTCTCTTCCTGTCTGGCCATGGAGACTGTCTGAGACCCTGTCTTACTCTGTTCTAGTGTAAACTCACTAATGTCTGTCTGTCTGTCTTCCTGTCAGGCCATGGAGACTCTCTGAGACCCTGTCTTACTCTGTTCTAGTGTAAACTCACTAATGTCTGTCTGTCTGTCTTCCTGTCAGGCCATGGAGACTGTCTGAGACCCTGTCTTACTCTGTTCTAGTGTAAACTCACTAATGTCTGTCAGGCTTTTTTCCTTCCTGTCTTTCTTCCTTCCTTTTCTTGCTGAAAAGCCAGCATAGACCAGCATACAGTTTTTTCACAGCATTGCAGTTAGATTTTTAGAAATGTTTGTTCCAATTGTTGGATATCCTCACTGGCTGGATTCCTATAGGAATTAAACAAGCCAGCATAATGTGACTAGCAGGCTTAATGTGGCCACTGTATTAGGGAAAATCTAGGCCCTCAAAGTCATACCTTATGTACATTTACATCATTTAGCAGACACTCTTATCCAGGGCCACTAGGGTGAAGTGCACATTGACAGATTTGTCACCTAGTCAGCTCTGGGATTTGAGCGGGCGAACTTTTCGGTTACTGGCCCAACACTCTTAACTGCTAGGCTACCTGCCACCCAATAAATGTAATGTATTGCCTTAAATAATTAAGCACTTTGATGCTGTTTTTGCTGATCACCAGTGTGCAAAACACAGCAAAGACTGGTCACCAGCAAAACCACAATGAAGTCTGGACACCAGTCTCCAAAACGCAGCAAAGGATGGTCACCAGCAAACCACAGTGAAGTCTGGACACCAGTCTCCAAAACGCAGCAAAGGATGGTCACCAGCAAACCACAGTGAAGTCTGGACACCAGTCTCCAAAACACAGCGAAGACTGGTCACCAGCAAAACCACAATGAAGTCTGGACATCAGTCTCCAAAACGCAGCAAAGGATGGTCACCAGCAAAACCACAGTGAAAGCTGGTCATCAGAAAAAAACGTCTTAATGCAGGTCACCAGTATCAAACCACAGTGAAGGCTGGTCACAAGTATCAAAACCACATTGAAGGCTGGACACTTAGGTCCTCTCCCTTCTCCCTCTGGACACCCCCACTCTGCCAGTCCTCTCCTTCAGTCTTCTCCCCTCTCCCTCTGGACACCCCCACTCTGCCAGTCCTCTCCTTCAGTCCTCTCCCCTCTCCCTCTGGACACCCCCACTCTGCCAGTCCTCTTCTCCACCTCTACAGATAAAAACTGCTGTACCTACATTACAAAATATGTATTTTGATGGCTGTGCCAGTCCTCAGTCCTCTGAGCAGCTCCTCAGTTCTCTCCCTCTGAGCAGCTCCTCAGTTCTCTCCCTCTGAGCAGCTCCTCAGTTCTCTCCCTCTGAGCAGCTCCTCAGTTCTCTCCCTCTGAGCAGCTCCTCAGTTCTCTCCCTCTGAGCTGCTCCTCAGTTCTCTCCCTCTGAGCTGCTCCTCAGTTCTCTCCCTCTGAGCAGCTCCTCAGTCCTCTGAGCAGCTCCTCAGTTATCTCCATCTCAGCTGCTCCTCAGTTCTCTCCCTCTGAGCTGCTCCTCAGTTCTCTCCCTCTGAGCTGCTCCTCAGTTCTCTCCCTCTGAGCAGCTCCTCAGTTCTCTCCCTCTGATCAGCTCCTCAGTTCTCTCCCTCTGAGCTGCTCCTCAGTTCTCTCCCTCTGAGCAGCTCCTCAGTCCTCTGAGCAGCTCCTCAGTTCTCTCCCTCTGAGCAGCTCCTCAGTTATCTCCCTCTGAGCTGCTCCTCAGTTCTCTCCCTCTGAGCAGCTCCTCAGTCCTCTGAGCAGCTCCTCAGTTCTCTCCCTCTGAGCTGCTCCTCAGTTCTCTCCCTCTGAGCAGCTCCTCAGTTCTCTCCCTCAGAGCAGCTCCTCAGTTCTCTCCCTCTGAGCTGCTCCTCAGTTCTCTCCCTCTAAGCTGCTCCTCAGTTCTCTCCCTCTGAGCAGCTCCTCAGTTCTCTCCCTCTGAGCAGCTCCTCAGTTCTCTCCATCTGAACAGCTCCTCAGTTCTCTCCCTCTGAGCAGCTCCTCAGTTCTCTCCCTCTGAGCTGCTCCTCAGTTCTCTCCCTCTGAGCAGCTCCTCAGTTCTCTCCCTCTGAGCTGCTCCTCAGTTATCTCCCTCTGAGCTGCTCCTCAGTTATCTCCCTCTGAGCTGCTCCTCAGTTCTCTCCCTCTGAGCAGCTCCTCAGTTCTCTCCCTCTGAGCTGCTCCTCAGTTCTCTCCCTCTGAGCAGCTCCTCAGTTCTCTCCCTCTGAGCAGCTCCTCAGTTCTCTCCCTCTGAGCTGCTCCTCAGTTCTCTCCCTCTGAGCAGCTCCTCAGTCCTCTGAGCAGCTCCTCAGTTCTCTCCCTCTGAGCTGCTCCTCAGTTCTCTCCCTCTGAGCAGCTCCTCAGTTCTCTCCCTCTGAGCTGCTCCTCAGTTCTCTCCCTCTGAGCAGCTCCTTCGCTCTCTTTAAAACTACCTTAACCACAGATACAACCACAGCTTTAATGTTATTATCACTAGTCTAAGGTACAAAATCCCAGAGTGAAACGTTTTTCTATCATTCTAGCTTAATGTCGCTTCTCTCTAGGGTCAGAGCTGTGAATGTCAACAACATTTGATTCCACAGGGCCCCTTCAGGTCCACCTGAAGCTTTTTTCTCTCCACTTGCTCAGTCTCTAATATCTCTCCTGTCTCTCTACTAACCCTGTGGCAGAATAATCTAGAACTTGTCTTCTCTCTTCCCTGTCTATCCTTGACGGAAGACGCAGCTGAGTAGACAACTTGAAGCCTAATGTGTTGGTTATAAAGGGCTGTAATACGATCTGTCTCACACCTTTAAGCCCCCCCCCCCAACCCCATCAGAATCCATGAAAGCTGAAAAGCCTTCTGCAGGACATCAACGAGTGCTTAGATTAGTCAGCAACTTTATGTCATTAAAAACAACAGAATGTTTTTAACTGCAATAGCACAACAACATGTCCTCAACCAGTCTACACAACAACATGTCCTCAACCAGTCTACACAACAACATGTCCTCAACCAGACTACACAACAACATGACCTCAACCAGTCTACACAACAACATGTCCTCAACCAGTCTACACAACAACATGACCTCAACCAGTCTACAAAACAACATGTCCTCAACCAGTCTACACAACAACATGTCCTCAACCAGTCTACACAACAACATGTCCTCAACCAGTCTACACAACAACATGACCTCAACCAGTCTACACAACAACATGTCCTCAACCAGTCTACACAACAACATGTCCTCAACCAGTCTACAAAACAACATGTCCTCAACCAGTCTACACAACAACATGACCTCAACCAGTCTACACAACAACATGTCCTCAACCAGTCTACACAACAACATGTCCTCAACCAGTCTACACAACAACATGACCTCAACCAGTCTACACAACAACATGACCTCAACCAGTCTACAAAACAACATGTCCTCAACCAGTCTACACAACAACATGTCCTCAACCAGTCTACAAAACAACATGACCTCAACCAGTCTACACAACAACATGTCCTCAACCAGTCTACACAACAACATGTCCTCAACCAGTCTACAAAACAAGACCTCAACCAGTCTACAGAACAACATGTCCTCAAACAGTCTACAAAACAACATGTCCTCAACCAGTCTACACAACAACATGTCCTCAACCAGTCTACACAACAACATGTCCTCAACCAGTCTACAAAACAAGACCTCAACCAGTCTACAAAACAAGACCTCAACCAGTCTACAAAACAACATGTCCTCAACCAGTCTACAAAACAACATGTCCTCAACCAGTCTACAAAACAACATGTCCTCAACCAGTCTACACAACAACATGACCTCAACCAGTCTACACAACAACATGACCTCAACCAGTCTACACAACAACATGTCCTCAACCAGTCTACACAACAACATGTCCTCAACCAGTCTACAAAACAACATGTCCTCAACCAGTCTACACAACAACATGTCCTCAACCAGTCTACACAACAACATGTCCTCAACCAGTCTACAAAACAACATGTCCTCAACCAGTCTACACAACAACATGTCCTCAACCAGTCTACACAACAACATGTCCTCAACCAGTCTACAAAACAAGACCTCAACCAGTCTACAAAACAAGACCTCAACCAGTCTACAAAACAACATGTCCTCAACCAGTCTACAAAACAACATGTCCTCAACCAGTCTACAAAACAACATGTCCTCAACCAGTCTACAAAACAACATGTCCTCAACCAGTCTACAAAACATGACCTCAACCAGTCAACACAACAACATGACCTCAACCAGTCTACAAAACAACATGTCCTCAACCAGTCTACACAACAGCATGACCTCAACCAGTCTACACAACAACATGACCTCAACCAGTCTACACAACAACATGACCTCAACCAGTCTACACAACAACATGACCTCAACCAGTCTACACAATAACATGTCCTCAACCAGTCTACACAACAACATGACCTCAACCAGGCTACACAACAACATGATCTCAACCAGACTACAAAACAACAGGACCTCAACCAGTCTACACAACAACATGACCTCAACCAGTCTACAAAACAAGACCTCAACCAGTCTACACAACAACATGTCCTCAACCAGACTACACAACAACATGACCTCAACCAGTCTACACAACAACATGACCTCAACCAGTCTACAAAACAAGACCTCAACCAGTCTACACAACAACATGTCCTCAACCAGACTACACAACAACATGACCTCAACCAGACTACAAAACAACATGACCTCAACCAGACTACAAAACAACATGTCCTCAAACAGTCTACACAACAACATGGCCTCAAACAGTCTACACAACAACATGGCCTCAAACAGTCTACACAACAACATGGCCTCAAACAGTCTACACAACAACATGACCTCAAACAGTCTACACAACAACATGACCTCAACCAGTCTACACAACAACATGACCTCAACCAGTCTACACAACAACATGACCTCAAACAGTCTACACAACAACATGGCCTCAAACAGTCTACACAACAACATGGCCTCAAACAGTCTACACAACAACATGACCTCAACCAGTCTACACAACAACATGTCCTCAACCAGTCTACACAACAACATGGCCTCAAACAGTCTACACAACAACATGACCTCAACCAGTCTACAAAACAACATGACCTCAACCAGTCTACACAACAACATGACCTCAACCAGTCTACACAACAACATGACCTCAACCAGTCTACACAACAACATGACCTCAACCAGTCTACACAACAACATGACCTCAACCAGTCTACACAACAACATGTCCTCAACCAGTCTACACAACAACATGACCTCAACCAGTCTACACAACAACATGACCTCAACCAGTCTACACAACAACATGTCCTCAACCAGTCTACACAACAACATGATCTCAACCAGTCTACACAACAACATGACCTCAACCAGTCTACACAACAACATGTCCTCAACCAGTCTACACAACAACATGACCTCAACCAGTCTACACAACAACATGACCTCAACCAGTCTACACAACAACATGACCTCAACCAGTCTACACAACAACATGTCCTCAACCAGTCTACACAACAACATGTCCTCAACCAGTCTACACAACAACATGACCTCAACCAGTCTACACAACAACATGTCCTCAACCAGTCTACACAACAACATGTCCTCAACCAGTCTACACAACAACATGACCTCAACCAGTCTACACAACAACATGATCTCAACCAGTCTACACAACAACATGATCTCAACCAGTCTACACAACAACATGACCTCAACCAGTCTACACAACAACATGTCCTCAACCAGTCTACACAACAACATGACCTCAACCAGTCTACACAACAACATGACCTCAACCAGTCTACACAACAGCATGACCTCAACCAGTCTACACAACAACATGACCTCAACCAGTCTACACAACAACATGACCTCAACCAGTCTACACAACAACATGACCTCAACCAGTCTACACAACAACATGATCTCAACCAGACTACAAAACAACATGACCTCAACCAGTCTACACAACAACATGACCTCAACCAGTCTACAAAACAAGACCTCAACCAGTCTACACAACAACATGTCCTCAACCAGACTACACAACAACATGATCTCAACCAGTCTACACAACAACATGACCTCAACCAGTCTACAAAACAAGACCTCAACCAGTCTACACAACAACATGTCCTCAACCAGACTACACAACAACATGACCTCAACCAGACTACAAAACAACATGTCCTCAACCAGTCTACACAACAACATGTCCTCAAACAGTCTACACAACAACATGGCCTCAAACAGTCTACACAACAACATGGCCTCAAACAGTCTACACAACAACATGACCTCAAACAGTCTACACAACAACATGACCTCAACCAGTCTACACAACAACATGACCTCAACCAGTCTACACAACAACATGACCTCAAACAGTCTACACAACAACATGGCCTCAAACAGTCTACACAACAACATGGCCTCAAACAGTCTACACAACAACATGACCTCAACCAGTCTACACAACAACATGTCCTCAACCAGTCTACACAATAACATGGCCTCAAACAGTCTACACAACAACATGACCTCAACCAGTCTACAAAACAACATGACCTCAACCAGTCTACACAACAACATGACCTCAACCAGTCTACACAACAACATGACCTCAACCAGTCTACACAACAACATGACCTCAACCAGTCTACACAACAACATGACCTCAACCAGTCTACACAACAACATGTCCTCAACCAGTCTACACAACAACATGACCTCAACCAGTCTACACAACAACATGACCTCAACCAGTCTACACAACAACATGTCCTCAACCAGTCTACACAACAACATGATCTCAACCAGTCTACACAACAACATGACCTCAACCAGTCTACACAACAACATGTCCTCAACCAGTCTACACAACAACATGACCTCAACCAGTCTACACAACAACATGACCTCAACCAGTCTACACAACAACATGACCTCAACCAGTCTACACAACAACATGTCCTCAACCAGTCTACACAACAACATGTCCTCAACCAGTCTACACAACAACATGACCTCAACCAGTCTACACAACAACATGTCCTCAACCAGTCTACACAACAACATGTCCTCAACCAGTCTACACAACAACATGACCTCAACCAGTCTACACAACAACATGATCTCAACCAGTCTACACAACAACATGATCTCAACCAGTCTACACAACAACATGACCTCAACCAGTCTACACAACAACATGTCCTCAACCAGTCTACACAACAACATGACCTCAACCAGTCTACACAACAACATGACCTCAACCAGTCTACACAACAACATGACCTCAACCAGTCTACACAACAACATGACCTCAACCAGTCTACACAACAACATGATCTCAACCAGTCTACACAACAACATGATCTCAACCAGTCTACACAACAACATGACCTCAACCAGTCTACACAACAACATGTCCTCAACCAGTCTACACAACAACATGACCTCAACCAGTCTACACAACAACATGACCTCAACCAGTCTACACAACAACATGACCTCAACCAGTCTACACAACAACATGTCCTCAACCAGTCTACAAAACAAGACCTCAACCAGTCTACACAACAACATGACCTCAACCAGTCTACACAACAACATGTCCTCAACCAGTCTACACAACAACATGATCTCAACCAGTCTACACAACAACATGGCCTCAACCAGTCTACACAACAACATGATCTCAACCAGTCTACACAACAACATGTCCTCAACCAGTCTACACAACAACATGTCCTCAACCAGTCTACACAACAACATGATCTCAACCAGTCTACACAACAACATGTCCTCAACCAGTCTACACAACAACATGTCCTCAACCAGTCTACACAACAACATGACCTCAACCAGTCTACACAACAACATGATCTCAACCAGTCTACACAACAACATGACCTCAACCAGTCTACACAACAACATGACCTCAACCAGTCTACACAACAACATGATCTCAACCAGTCTACACAACAACATGACCTCAACCAGTCTACACAACAACATGATCTCAACCAGTCTACACAACAACATGACCTCAACCAGTCTACACAACAACATGTCCTCAACCAGTCTACACAACAACATGACCTCAACCAGTCTACACAACAACATGATCTCAACCAGTCTACACAACAACATGACCTCAACCAGTCTACACAACAACATGATCTCAACCAGTCTACACAACAACATGACCTCAACCAGTCTACACAACAACATGGCCTCAACCAGTCTACACAACAACATGGCCTCAAACAGTCTACACAACAACATGACCTCAACCAGTCTACACAACAACATGGCCTCAACCAGTCTACACAACAACATGGCCTCAACCAGTCTACACAACAACATGATCTCAACCAGTCTACACAACAACATGGCCTCAACCAGTCTACACAACAACATGGCCTCAACCAGTCTACACAACAACATGATCTCAACCAGTCTACACAACAACATGGCCTCAACCAGTCTACACAACAACATGGCCTCAACCAGTCTACACAACAACATGATCTCAACCAGACTACAAAACAACATGGCCTCAACCAGTCTACACAACAACATGGCCTCAACCAGTCTACAAAACAACATGATCTCAACCAGTCTACACAACAACATGATCTCAACCAGTCTACACAACAACATGACCTCAACCAGTCTACAGAACAACATGAACTCACCAGTCAACACAACAACATGACCTCAACCAGTCTACACAACAACATGGCCTCAAACAGTCTACACAACAACATGACCTCAACCAGTCTACAGAACAACATGACCTCAACCAGACTACACAACAACATGAACTTACCAGTCAACACAACAACATGACCTCAACCAGTCTACACAACATGACCTCAACCAGTCTACACAACAACATGACCTCAACCAGTCTACACAACAACATGACCTCAACCAGTCTACACAACAACATGTCCTCAACCAGTCTACACAACAACATGAACTCAACCAGTCTACACAACATGACCTCAACCAGACTATAAATCAGCATAAACTCAACCAGTCTACACAAAATGACCTCAACCAGTCTACACAACAACATGACCTCAACCAGGCTACACAACAAGACCTCAACCAGTCTACACAACAACATGTCCTCAACCAGGATACACAACAACATGACCTCAACCAGTCTACACAATAACATGAACTCAACCAGTCTACACAACAACATGACCTCAACCAGTCTACACAACATGACCTCAACCAGTCTACACAACATGACCTCAACCAGACTATAAAACAGCATGAACTCAATCAGGCTACACAACATGACATCAACCCGTCTACACAACAGCATGAACTCAACCGGTCTGCACAACAACATGACCTCAACCAGTCTACACAACAACATGACCTCAACCAGTCTACACAACATGACCTCAACCAGTCTACACAACATGACCTCAACCAGACTATAAAACAGCATGAACTCAACCAGTCTACACAACATGACCTCAACCAGACTATAAAACAGCATGAACTCAATCAGGCTACACAACATGACATCAACCCGTCTACACAACAGCATGAACTCAACCGGTCTACACAACAACATGACCTCAACCAGTCTACACAACAACATGACCTCAACCAGTTTACACAACAACATGACCTCAACCAGACTATAAAACAGCATGAACTCAATCAGGCTACACAACATGACCTCAACCAGTCTACACAACAACATGTCCTCTACCAGGCTACACAACAACATGACCTCAACAAGTCTACACAACAACATGAACTCAACCAGTCTACACAACAACATGACCTCAACCAGTCTACACAACAACATGATCTCAACCAGTCTACACAACACCATGTCCTCAACCAGGCTACACAAAAACATGACCTCAACCAGTCTACACAACAACATGACCTCAACCTGTCTACACAACAACATGACCTCAACCAGACTACACAACAACATGACCTCAACCAGACTATAAAACAGCATGAACTCAATCAGGCTACACAACATGACCTCAACCAGTCTACACAACAACATGACCTCAACCAGTCTACACAACAACATGACCTCAACCAGGCTACACAACATGAACTTAACCAGTCTATCCTGGTAACAACACAGGGACCATACAGCTATAGCTATCCTAGAAAACACAGGGACCATACAGCTAAAGCTGTCCTTCACAACACAGGGACCATACAGCTACAGCTGTCCTTCACAACACAGGGACCATACTCCCTCTCTGCCCACCCTCTCTACCCTCCCTCTCTACCCTCCCTCTCTACCTTCCCCCCTCCCTGTCTGGTTCCATTCCTCTTGCTAGCAGACCTCCTGACATCGTTGTATTGATTATATCAGAGTGACAAACTAAGACAGCCTCCTGTAACAGCTTCTTCCAGACTATGGGAGAGAGAATGATCTGCATGATGGATCCAGGACTTTCCTTATCATTATTAATATGGAAATAGAGCAGATCACAGTATATCACTCTGTAGTGTGAGATTGGGTCTACAGAGATACATAGCCCCTCCTCTCCTCTCCTCCTAAAATAACATATGCCATTTAGCAGACAGTTTTATCCAAGCTACTTACAGTCATGCGTGCATGCATTTTAAATATGGGTGGTACCCATTCCTCTTCTCCTCTCCCGTCTCCTTCTCTCCTCTTCTCTTCTCCTTTCCTCTCCCCCTCCTTTCCTCTTCTCCTCTCCCGTCTCCTTCTCTCCTCTTCTCTTCTCCTTTCCTCTCCCCCTCCTTTCCTCTTCTCTTCTCTTCTCTTCTCTTCTCCTTTCCTCTCCTCCTCTCCTCTCCTCTCCTCTCCTCTCCTCTCCTCTCCTCTCCTCTCCTCTCCTCTCCTCTCCTCTCCTCTCCTCTCCTCTCCTCTCTTCTCTTCTCTTCTCTTCTCTTCTCTTCTCCTCTCCCCCTCATTTCCTCTCATCTCCTCTCCTCTCCCCCTCATTTCCTCTCATCTCCTCTCCTCTCCCCCTCATTTCCTCTCCTCTCCTCTCCTCTCCTCTCCCCCTCATTTCCTCTCCTCTCCTCTCCTCTCCTCTCCTCTCCTCTCCTCTCCTCTCCTCTCCTCTCCCCTCCTCTCCCCTCCTCTCCTCTCCTGTCTTCTAAATGAGCAACCACATCTCAGGACAGCAGCACACCATTCCACTTCACTGTGGCTCTAATTGAAATCCATTCAGTACATTCAGAAGAATGAAATGCTGCTGTTGACACGGGACATCCTGCCAGTGAACTGAGGGGCGAAGGAGAAGGAACAGGACGAGAGGAGGTGCGGGGCAGAATTTAATTAGGATAATATCAGTAGGTAAAAAATACAAAGTACAGATAGAGAGAGAGAGAGAGAGAGAGACAGACAGAGAGAGAGAGAGAGAGAGGCAGAGAGAGAGAGAGAAAGAGAGAGAGAGAGAGACAGAGAGAGTGACTGATTGAGAGACAGAGACGGAGACAGAGAGAGACTATAGAGTACTGCACACACTTCAATTACTGAGGTTTAAAAATCAACTGGACACCTTAATGATGCAGAAAATGAAGAGAGAGAGAGAAAGCATGCAGGGCATTCTACGCCATTAAAAAACAAATTCTAAATGAAATACCTATTAAAATGTGGCTAAAACTAATGACTGTGTCATTGAACCAATTGCACTTTATGGCAGCAAGATGTGGGGTCCACTTGTAAAACAAGATTTCAACCAATGGGACAAACACCCCATTGAAACCCTTCATTCAAAGTTAAGTGAAATTATCCTACATGTCCAGAGGAAAACTAGAAACAATGCAATCAGGACAGAAATAGGCAAATATCCACTAATAATAAAAAATCAAAGAATAGCCATTAAGATTTGGAAACTTGGACAATACAGTGAACCCCTCTCATCTAATTACCCTGCAATACCAAGAGCTGAGCAAAGAGTCCCCTCATCCAGAGTTCACTAACCTGTTCTACTAACACACTGAATCCTCATGACCCTCATCCAGCTGGTCCTGGGACTGAGTTCACTAACCTGTTCTACTAACACACTGAATCCTCAGGACCCTCATCCAGCTGGTCCTGGGGCTGAGTTCACTAACCTGTTCTATTAACACTGAATCCTCAGTCCCCTCATCCAGCTGGTCCTGGGACTGAGTTCACTAACCTGTTCTACTAACACACTGAATCTTCAGGACCCTCATCCAGCTGGTCCTGGGACAGAGTTCACTAACCTGTTCTACTAACACACTGAAGCCTCAGTCCCATCATCCAGCTGGTCCTGGGGCTGAGTTCACTAATCTGTTCTATTAACACACTGAAGCCTTAGTCCCCTCATCCAGCTGGCCCTGGGACTGAGTTCACTAACCTGTTCTATTAACACACTGAATCCTCAGGACCCTCATCCAGCTGGTCCTGGGACTGAGTTCACTAACCTGTTCTACTAACACACTGAATCCTCAGGACCCTCATCCAGCTGGTCCTGGGGCTGAGTTCACTAACCTGTTCTATTAACACACTGAAGCCTCAGTCCACTCATCCAGCTGGTCCTGGGACTGAGTTCACTAATCTGTTCTATTAACACACTGAAGCCTTAGTCCCCTCATCCAGCTGGCCCTGGGACTGAGTTCACTAACCTGTTCTATTAACACACTGAATCCTCAGGACCCTCATCCAGCTGGTCCTGGGACTGAGTTCACTAACCTGTTCTACTAACACACTGAAGCCTCAGGACCCTCATCCAGCTGGTCCTGGGACTGAGTTCACTAACCTGTTCTATTAACACACTGAATCCTCAGGACCCTCATCCAGCTGGTCCTGGGACTAAGTTCACTAACCTGTTCTATTAACACACTGAAGCTTCAGGACCCTCATCCAGCTGGTCCTGGGACTGAGTTCACTAACCTGTTCTATTAACACACTGAATCCTCAGGACCCTCATCCAGCTGGTCCTGGGACTGAGTTCACTAACCTGTTCTACTAACACACTTAAGCCTCAGGACCCTCATCCAGCTGGTCCTGGGACTGAGTTCACTAACCTGTTCTACTAACACACTGAAGCCTCAGGACCTTCATCCAGCTGGTCCTGGGACTGAGTTCACTAATCTCTTCTATTAACACACTGAATCCTCAGGACCCTCATCCAGCTGGTCCTGGGACTGAGTTCACTAACCTGTTCTACTAACACACTGAATCCTCAGTCCCCTCATCCAGCTGGTCCTGGGACTGAGTTCACTAACCTGTTCTATTAACACACTGAATCCTCAGGACCCTCATCCAGCTGGTCCTGGGACTGAGTTCACTAACCTGTTCTACTAACACACTGAATCCTCATGACCCTCATCCAGCTGGTCCTGGGGCTGAGTTCACTAACCTGTTCTATTAACACACTGAAGCTTCAGGACCAGAACATCCATTCAATCAGATCAAAACAAACACAGTCAAAGAAAACTACATTACTTATTGGGAAACAAGCACAAAGCAAACTGTAGTCCTACACAGGAACACACATCACCTTCTCAGTGAGAAGAGTAGACACAGGAACACACACCACCTTCTCAGTGAGAAGGGTAGACACAGGAACACACACCACCTCAGTGAGAAGGGTAGACACAGGAACACACACCACCTCAGTGAGAAGGGTAGACACAGGAACACCTGGCTCCTCAAAAAGGAAAGGCTGTGTAACCACAGCAGAACCTGAGACAGAGCGGCATTTCCAGACAAATTTAAAAACACATAAAACAATTAGAGAGTGTCATTTCCCCAAATTTGAAACCCTTATTCAAGGTTTCAAAGGCCTCTCTGATGAGGATAGGCTACCCGTCCTGTTGGGGGAGGACGCAGAGAGCTGTGGGTTGGCAGTGCACTACATTGCTGCCTGCCATAAGATGAGGGACAGTGTCTGACAGACCATCCAAACTGCACGTGTCCTCTATGCTTATTGTTATTGTTAAATGTATGGTTATTTTGACCCTTGGTTATTGTTGTTACTGTTGCCCTGTTGACAATATTGATTATTATTATTAATTATGTTAACATTGTAAATCTCCAAAGTAAGCCTTGGCAATATGTACATTGTTATGTCATGCCAATAAAGCAAATTGAATTAAATTCGAGAGAGACAGACAGACAGACAGACAGACAGACAGACAGACAGACAGACAGACAGACAGACAGACAGACAGACAGACAGACAGACAGACAGACAGACAGACAGACAGACAGACAGACAGACAGACAGACAGACAGACAGACAGACAGACAGACAGACAGACAGACAGACAGACAGACAGACAGACAGAGAGAGATCCAGAGAGATCCAGAAAAGAGACGTTAAATTCTACAACCACCTAAATGGAAGCAAACCTTCCATAACGCACAACGCTGCTGCCTGCCATAAGATGAGGGACCTTCCATAACAAAGCCATCACCTACAGAGAGATGAACCTGGAGAAGAGTCCCCTAAGCAAGCTGGTCCTGGGGCTCTGTTCACAAACACACCACCAGGACAGCAACACAATTAGACCCAACGAAATTCTGAGAAAACTAAAAGATAATTACTTGACACATTGGAAAGAATTAACAAAAAAAATGAGCAAACTAGAACGCTATTTGGCCATAAACAAAGAGTACTCAGTGGCAGAATACCTGACCACTGTGACTGACCCAAACTTAAGGAAAGCTTTGACTATGTACAGACTCAGTGAGCATAGCCTTGCTTTTGAGAAAGGCTGCCGTAGGCAGACATGGCTCTCAAGAGAAGACAGGCTATGTGCACACTGCCCACAAAATGAGGTGGAAACTGAGCTGCACTTCCCAACCTCCTGCCAAATGTATGAGCATATGAGATTTACATATTTCCGTCAGATTACACAGACCAACAAATAATTCTGAATCAATCCTAATTTTGATAAACTCCCATATCTATTGGGTTGAACACCACAGTGTGCCATCACAGCAGCAAGATTTGTGACCTGTTGCCACAAGAACAGGGCAACCAGGGAAGAACAAACACCATTGTAAATGCACCCCATATTGATGTTTATTTATCTTCCCTTGTGTACTTCAACTGTTTGCACACAACATGACATTTGAAATGTCTTTATGCTTTCGGAACTTTTGTGAGTGTAATATTTACTGTTAAAACTTCATGGGACTGGGGGGCAGTATTGAGTAGCTTGGATGAATAAGGTGCCCAGAGTAAACTGCCTGCTACTCAGGCCCAAAAGCTAGAATATGCATAGGATTAGTAGATGATGATAGAAAACACTCTGAAGTTTCTAAAAATGTTTGAATTATGTCTGTGAGTATAACAGAACACATATGGCAGGCACAAACCTGAGAAAAATCCAACCAGGAAGTGGGAAATCTGAGGTTTGTAGGTTTTCAAGTCTTTGCCTATCCAATATACAGTGTCTATGGGGTCTATGCACTTCCCAAGGCTTCCACTAGATGGCAACAGTCTTTAGAATCTTGTTTCAGGCTTCTACTGTGAAGGAGGGGGGAATGGGAACTGAATGAACCAGGTGTCTGGCAGAATGCCATGAGCTAAGTCTCGCGTGCGGCCATGAGAGTCTGCTGCATTCCTTTTCATTTCCAAAGACAAAGGAATTGTCAGATTGAAACATTATTGAAGATTTATGTTAAAAGCATCCTAAAGATTGATTCTATACATCGTTTGACATGTTTCTGCGACCAGTAACACCTCTTCTTCTTTGGAAAATGGCTGTATGGTTTTCTGTTGCTAGGCGCGGACTTAACATTATCGCAAGGTGTGCTTTCACCGTAAAGCCTTTTTGAAATCAGACACTGTGGCTGGATTAACAAGAAGTTTATCTTTATAATGGTGTATAATACTTGTATGTTTGACGAATTTTAATTATGACATTTCTGTTGTTCTGAATTTGGCGCCCTGCAATTTCACTGGCTGTTGACAGGACGCTAGCGTCCCACATATCCCAGAGAAGTTAAATGTTATTGTTTATTTCACATTGGGTTTATTAACTTTGTCACTTGTATTTGCAATGTAAACTTGTTTCCCATGCCAATAAAGCCCTTAAATTGAATTGAATTGAGTGTAAAGAGAAAACAAATTGGCAGAACATCTCCCCTCTGTCAGAGATAAAAAACAGAGACAACTCCTGACCAAATACAGGTTCAGCAAACACCAATTGGTAGGGGAGAAAACATTGGTTTAGAATAGAAAACAGGTTGTCAATGCAGATTTACAGGCCAGTCCCAGTGTGTGTGTGTCTGTGTGTGTGCGTCTCTCTATTTCATTTTTGAGATTGGTTTTCTTTGGTCTGGATGGTTTCATGTGTTGTCCTCGTTAGTCAGAAAGTGGTTCACCTGTTCTGACACAGATGATACTAAGGGCTGCTAGCCCAGTGTTTTGCTTGGAAAAAGAGATGTGGAAGAGCTACACCCTTATGTTTAGCTTGTTGAACAGAGCCTTTATCTGTGTTTTGTCCTGTTCTTTAGCTTGTTGAACAGAACCTTTATCTGTGTGTTGTCCTGTTCTTTAGCTTGTTGAACAGAACCTTTATCTGTGTATTGTCCTGTTCTTTAGCTTGTTGAACAGAACCTTTATCTGTGTGTTGTTCTGTTCTTTAGCTTGTTGAACAGAACCTTTATCTGTGTGTTGTCCTGTTCTTTAGCTTGTTGAACAGAGCCTTTATCTGTGTGTTGTCCTGTTCTTTAGCTTGTTGAACAGAGCCTTTATCTGTGCATTGTCCTGTTCTTTAGCTTGTTGAACAGAACCTTTATGTTTTGTGCTGTTTGGGTTTGCTCCACTTTCTACACACAGGAACGGTGTCATCTGTATCAGTGCTAATGTGCTCCAACAGATTTGTTTTTCTTTGAGGTGTTGTCCTGCAACAACCTCAATCAGCAAGTTCAAAGGACGTGTCCAAGCACGAGCTTATTCGGACTAAGACCGAGAGACTCCTGAATAACTCTCCTTCATCCCAGTCTTTCTCAAACTCAAAGCCGTAACCTCTCAACATAGACTTCAAAGTCTGATGAAATCTCTCCAGAGCCCCTTGAGACTCTGGGTGGTAGGCACTAGAGGGGAAATAGGTAACACCCAACTGCTGTAGCACTTTCTGGAAGACCTTTGACATGAACTTTGAACCTCTGTCCGACTTCACTGCCTATGAAAGTCCAAACAGCACACATAATGGTCAAGAGAAATTGGTTACCACTCCTTGCTTTGGACCAACACAATACACCAGAACCCTGCTTGGTTCGTCAAAGCAGGTATAGGGTGCATTTTACAACATAATCAACTTCAATGGTTTGTCTTTCTCCAATTTACACGTGGTGTTTATTGGCTGTCTGTCACTCCTTTTCTATTACACAGAGCATGAAGGGGGACGCTCAACCTACACCAATAGTACCGGTCTATATAGTGTATTACTGCCCCATGGTCCTGGACTAATATAGTGCTATATATAGTGTATTACTGCCCCATGGTCCTGGTCTAATATAGTGTATTACTACACCATTGTCCTGGTCTAATATAGTGTATTACTACACCATTGTCCTGGTCTAATATAGTGTATTACTACCCCATGGTCCTGGTCTAATATAGTGCTCTATATAGTGTATTACTACCCCTTGGTCCTGGTCTAATATAGTGTATTTCTACCCCATGGTCCTGGTCTAATATAGTGTATTGCTACCCCATGGTCCTGGTCTAATATAGGGTATTACTACCCCATAGTCCTGGTCTAATATATTGTATTACTACCCCATAGTCCTGGTCTAATATAGTGTATTACTGCCCCATGGTCCTGGTATAATATAGTGTATTACTACCCCATAGTCCTGGTCTAATATAGTGTATTACTACCCCATAGTCCTGGTCTAATATAGTGTATTTCTACCCCATGATCCTGGTCTAATATAGTGCTCTATATAGTGTATTACGACCCAATGGTCCTGGTCTAATATAGTGTTCTATATAGTGTATTATTACCCCATGATCCTGGTCTAGTATAGTGTATTACTACCCCATGGTCCTGGTCTAATAGAGTGTATTTCTACCCCATGGTCCTGGTATAATATAGTGTATTACTACCCCATAGTCCTGGTCTAATATAGTGTATTACTCCCCCATGGTCCTGGTCTAATATAGTGCTCTATATAGTCTATTACGACCCCATGGTCCTTGTCTAATATAGTGTATTACTACCCCATGGTCCTGGTCTAATATAGTGTATTACTGCCCCATGATCCTGGTCTAATATAGTGCTCTATATAGTGTATTACGACCCAATGGTCCTGGTCTAATATAGTGCTCTATATAGTGTATTACTGCCCCATGGTCCTGGTCTAATATAGTGCTCTATATAGTGTATTACTGCCCCATGGTCCTGGTCTAATATAGTGCTCTATATAGTGTATTACTACCCCATGGTCCTGGTCTAATATAGTGCTCTATATAGTGTATTACTGCCCCATGGTCCTGGTCTAATATAGTGCTCTATATAGTGTATTACTACCCCATGGTCCTGGTCTAATATAGTGCTCTATATAGTGTATTACTGCCCCATGGTCCTGGTCTAATATAGTGCTCTATATAGTGTATTACTCCCCCATGGTCCTGGTCTAATATAGTGCTCTATATAGTGTATTACTGCCCCATGGTCCTTGTCTAATATAGTGCTCTATATAGTGTATTACTCCCACCTGGTCCTGGTCTAATATAGTGCTCTATATAGTGTATTACTCCCCCATGGTCCTGGTCTAATATAGTGCTCTATATAGTGTATTACTGCCCCATGGTCCTGGTCTAATATAGTGCTCTATATAGTGTATTACTCCCCCATGGTCCTGGTAGTAATATAGTGCTCTATATAGTGTATTACTGCCCCATGGTCCTGGTCTAATATAGTGCTCTATATAGTGTATTACTGCCCCATGGTCCTGGAAAAATATAGTGCTCTATATAGTGTATTACTCCCCCATGGTCCTGGTCTTATATAGTGCTCTATATAGTGTATTACTGCCCCATGGTCCTGGTCTAATATAGTGCTCTATATAGTGTATTACTCCCCCATGGTCCTGGTCTAATATAGTGCTCTATATAGTGTATTACTGCCCCATGGTCCTGGTCTAATATAGTGCTCTATATAGTGTATTACTGCCCCATGGTCCTGGTCTAATATAGTGCTCTATATAGTGTATTACTGCCCCATGGTCCTGGTCTAATATAGTGCTCTATATAGTGTATTACTCCCCCATGGTCCTGGTCTAATATAGTGCTCTATATAGTGTATTACTGCCCCATGGTCCTGGTCTAATATAGTGCTCTATATAGTGTATTACTCCCACCTGGTCCTGGTCTAATATAGTGCTCTATATAGTGTATTACTCCCCCATGGTCCTGGTCTAATATAGTGCTCTATATAGTGTATTACTGCCCCATGGTCCTGGTCTAATATAGTGCTCTATATAGTGTATTACTCCCCCATGGTCCTGGTCTAATATAGTGCTCTATATAGTGTATTACTGCCCCATGGTCCTGGTCTAATATAGTGTATTACTACCCCATGGTCCTGGTCTAATATAGTGCTCTATATAGTGTATTACTGCCCCATGGTCCTGGTCTAATATAGTGCTCTATATAGTGTATTACTACCCCATGGTCCTGGTCTAATATAGTGCTCTATATAGTGTATTACTGCCCCATGGTCCTGGTCTAATATAGTGCTCTATATAGTGTATTACTACCCCATGGTCCTGGTCTAATATAGTGCTCTATATAGTGTATTACTGCCCCATGGTCCTGGTCTAATATAGTGCTCTATATAGTGTATTACTCCCCCATGGTCCTGGTCTAATATAGTGCTCTATATAGTGTATTACTGCCCCATGGTCCTGGTCTAATATAGTGCTCTATATAGTGTATTACTCCCACCTGGTCCTGGTCTAATATAGTGCTCTATATAGTGTATTACTCCCCCATGGTCCTGGTCTAATATAGTGCTCTATATAGTGTATTACTGCCCCATGGTCCTGGTCTAATATAGTGCTCTATATAGTGTATTACTCCCCCATGGTCCTGGTCTAATATAGTGCTCTATATAGTGTATTACTGCCCCATGGTCCTGGTCTAATATAGTGTATTACTACCCCATGGTCCTGGTCTAATATAGTGCTCTATATAGTGTATTACTGCCCCATGGTCCTGGTCTAATATAGTGCTCTATATAGTGTATTACTACCCCATGGTCCTGGTCTAATATAGTGCTCTATATAGTGTATTACTGCCCCATGGTCCTGGTCTAATATAGTGCTCTATATAGTGTATTACTACCCCATGGTCCTGGTCTAATATAGTGCTCTATATAGTGTATTACTGCCCCATGGTCCTGGTCTAATATAGTGCTCTATATAGTGTATTACTCCCCCATGGTCCTGGTCTAATATAGTGCTCTATATAGTGTATTACTGCCCCATGGTCCTGGTCTAATATAGTGCTCTATATAGTGTATTACTCCCCCATGGTCCTGGTCTAATATAGTGCTCTATATAGTGTATTACTGCCCCATGGTCCTGGTCTAATATAGTGCTCTATATAGTGTATTACTGCCCCATGGTCCTGGTCTAATATAGTGTATTACTACCCCATGGTCCTGGTCTAATATAGTGCTCTATATAGTGTATTACTGCCCCATGGTCCTGGTCTAATATAGTGCTCTATATAGTGTATTACTACCCCATGGTCCTGGTCTAATATAGTGCTCTATATAGTGTATTACTGCCCCATGGTCCTGGTCTAATATAGTGCTCTATATAGTGTATTACTACCCCATGGTCCTGGTCTAATATAGTGCTCTATATAGTGTATTACTGCCCCATGGTCCTGGTCTAATATAGTGCTCTATATAGTGTATTACTCCCCCATGGTCCTGGTCTAATATAGTGCTCTATATAGTGTATTACTGCCCCATGGTCCTGGTCTAATATAGTGCTCTATATAGTGTATTACTCCCCCATGGTCCTGGTCTAATATAGTGCTCTATATAGTGTATTACTCCCCCATGGTCCTGGTCTAATATAGTGCTCTATATAGTGTATTACTGCCCCATGGTCCTGGTCTAATATAGTGTATTACTACCCCTTGGTCCTGGTCTAATATAGTGCTCTATATAGTGTATTACTCCCCCATGGTCCTGGTCTAATATAGTGCTCTATATAGTGTATTACTGCCCCATGGTCCTGGTCTAATATAGTACACCGCCTAGACACATTAGCACAAAATGTCGAAGCAGAATCATGTTTTTCAATTTTTTTTACAAATTATTTCTAAATTAAAATGTCTTGAGTCATTAAGTATTCAAACCCTTTGTTATGGCAAGCCTAAATAAGCTCTGGGGTAAACACATGCTTAACAAGTCACAGAAGTTAGATGTTTAACATGATTGTTTAATGATTATCTCATCTCTGTAGCCCACATATACAATTATCTGTAAGGTCCCGGCAGGGTAGCCTAGTGGTTAGAGTGTTGGGCTAGTAACTGGAAGGTTGCAAGTTCAAATCACCAAGCTGACAAGGTACAAATCTGTCATTCTGACCCTGAACAGGCAGTTAACCCACTGTTCCTAGGCCATTGAAAATAAGAATTTGTTCTTGTAAGACTTGCCTAGTAAAAATCAAAATTTCAAACACACATTCAACCACAAAGACTCGGGAGGTTTTCCAATGACTCGCAAAGAACGGCACCTTCTTTGAGCATGGTGAAGTTATCAATTACACTTTGGATGGTGTATAAATACACCCAGTCACTACAAAGATACATGCTCCGTTCCCTGAGCAGTTACTTTCCTCTCTGGCATTTCACCTTGAGGCCAATGGGGACTTTAAAACAGTTACAGAGTTTAATGGGGGTGATAAGAGAAAACTGAGGATGAATCAACAACATTGTAGTTACTCCACAATACTAACCTAAATGACAGAGTTTAATGGCTGTGATAGGAGAGAACTGAGGATGAATCAACAACATTGTAGTTACTCCACAATACTAACCTAAATGACAGAGTTTAATGGCTGTGATAGGAGAGAACTGAGGATGAATCAACACCATTGTAGTTACTCCACAATACTAACCTAAATGACAGAGTTTAATGGGGGTGATAAGAGAGAACTGAGGATGAATCAACAACATTGTAGTTACTCCACAATACTAACCTAAATGACAGAGTTTAATGGCTGTGATAGGAGAGAACTGAGGATGAATCAACAACATTGTAGTTACTCCACAATACTAACCTAAATAACAGAGTTTAATGGGGGTGATAAGAGAGAACTGAGGATGAATCAACAACATTGTAGTTACTCCACAATACTAACCTAAATAACAGAGTTTAATGGGGGTGATAAGAGAAAACTGAGGATGAATCAACAACATTGTAGTTACTCCACAATACTAACCTAAATAACAGAGTTTAATGGGGGTGATAAGAGAAAACTGAGGATGAATCAACAACATTGTAGTTACTCCACAATACTAACCTAAATGACAGAGTTTAATGGCTGTGATAGGAGAGAACTGAGGATGGATCAACAACATTGTAGTTACTCCACAATACTAACCTAAATGACAGAGTGAAAAGAAGAAAGCTAGTATAGAATGCAAATGTTCCAAAACATGCCTCCTGTTTGCAACAAGGCACTAAAGTAATATTGAAATAAAAGCATTTCACTTTTTGTCCCTGAAAACAAAGTGTTGTGTTTGGGGAAAATCCAATACAACACATTACTGAGTAATCACCCTTCATATTTTCAAGCATAGTGGTGGCCGCATCATGTTATGGGTATGCTTGTTGCTTGTAATCGTTAAGGACTGGGGAGTTTCAGGATAAAAAAAGAATCAGAATGGAGCAGACAAAATCTTAGAGGAAAATCCATAGAGATAGAGAACTCATCTTTATATCTCCATAGAGGTAGATAGAGGACTCATCTTTATATCTGCACCATTATAGTGTCTGTGACAGAATGGGACGTGCCATTGAAGCTACAACCCTTCAGAAACCCCACCCAGAGTGCTGCTCACAACAAGCAAAAATTTCCAAAGTCTAATTGAAACCTGACAAATATCCAAAAAGAGATCTGACATTGATTGATTTATCAAGAGTCCCAACGCTTGTCTCAAAACAGTACGATGGCGCTGTCCCAATCAAATCGGTGTTGTAATTATCATCTAGTTGACCAACATGGGTTCAAATGTATTACAAGGACTGGATGACTTTGGGAGTTTCAGTAAGCAACAATTTGATACATGCCTTCAATTGGATCAGTCTACTATATTCCAATATTTTGTTAAATCAGTGACATTTATACCCACAGTAAATCTGCATCCAGCTGCTGTTAGAAAACAGTGCATGTGACAGGCTATGTGAAGAGATGGGTGAAGTGACATGCCAGGAGGATTGCAGAAGTGTGCTGCCTAGCAACCATCAAGAGATGAAGAGCGCAGTGCGTGTCAATACCGCCTCAGTATTATGGCTATGTTTCATATTAAGAAATAAGCAGAATTTTTACGAAATTATTAGTAGGTAATTAGTCGGAAATAAAAGTTTTGGCTTTGATACCACAATACCATTCAGATATAAAGAAGAGGATACAGAAAAGTTGGCAGAAAATGTCATAGTATAAAAAGGCCCAGGCCTAATGGCAGCCTATTCTCTATACATAGCACTACATTAGTCCAGGACCATGGGGCAGTAATACACTACATTAGTCCAGGACCATGGGGCAGTAATACACTACATTAGTCCAGGACCATGGGGCAGTAATACACTATATAGAGCACTACATTAGTCCAGGACCATGGGGCAGTAATACACTACATTAGTCCAGGACCATGGGGCAGTAATACACTATATAGAGCACTACATTAGTCCAGGACCATGGGGCAGTAATACACTACATTAGTCCAGGACCATGGGGCAGTAATACACTACATTAGCCCAGGACCATGGGGCAGTAATACACTACATTAGCCCAGGACCATGGGGCAGTAATACACTACATTAGTCCAGGACCATGGGGCAGTAATACACTATATAGAGCACTACATTAGTCCAGGACCATGGGGCAGTAATACACTACATTAGTCCAGGACCATGGGGCAGTAATACACTATATTATACCAGGACCATGGGGCAGTAATACACTACATTAGTCCAGGACCATGGGGCAGTAAAACACTACATTAGTCCAGGACCATGGGGCAGTAATACACTACATTAGTCCAGGACCATGGGGCAGTAATACACTACATTAGCCCAGGACCATGGGGCAGTAATACACTACATTAGCCCAGGACCATGGGGCAGTAATACACTACATTAGTCCAGGACCATGGGGCAGTAATACACTACATTAGTCCAGGACCATGGGGCAGTAATACACTACATTAGTCCAGGACCATGGGGCAGTAATACACTACATTAGTCCAGGACCATGGGGCAGTAATACACTACATTAGTCCAGGACCATGGGGCAGTAATACACTACATTAGTCCAGGACCATGGGGCAGTAATACACTACATTAGTCCAGGACCATGGGGTAGTAATACACTACATTAGTCCAGGACCATGGGGCAGTAAAACACTACATTAGTCCAGGACCATGGGGCAGTAATACACTATATTATACCAGAACCATGGGGTAGTAATACACTATACATAGCACTACATTAGTCCAGGACCATGGGGCAGTAATACACTACATTAGTCCAGGACCATGGGGCAGTAATACACTACATTAGCCCAGGACCATGGGGCAGTAATACACTACATTAGTCCAGGACCATGGGGCAGTAATACACTATATAGAGCACTACATTAGTCCAGGACCATGGGGCAGTAATACACTACATTAGTCCAGGACCATGGGGCAGTAATACACTACATTAGCCCAGGACCATGGGGCAGTAATACACTACATTAGCCCAGGACCATGGGGCAGTAATACACTACATTAGTCCAGGACCATGGGGCAGTAATACACTACATTAGTCCAGGACCATGGGGCAGTAATACACTATATTATACCAGAACCATGGGGTAGTAATACACTATACATAGCACTACATTAGTCCAGGACCATGGGGCAGTAATACACTATATAGAGCACTACATTAGTCCAGGACCATGGGGCAGTAATACACTACATTAGTCCAGGACCATGGGGCAGTAATACACTATATTATACCAGGACCATGGGGCAGTAATACACTACATTAGTCCAGGACCATGGGGCAGTAAAACACTACATTAGTCCAGGACCATGGGGCAGTAATACACTACATTAGTCCAGGACCATGGGGCAGTAATACACTACATTAGCCCAGGACCATGGGGCAGTAATACACTACATTAGCCCAGGACCATGGGGCAGTAATACACTACATTAGTCCAGGACCATGGGGCAGTAATACACTACATTAGTCCAGGACCATGGGGCAGTAATACACTACATTAGTCCAGGACCATGGGGCAGTAATACACTACATTAGTCCAGGACCATGGGGCAGTAATACACTACATTAGTCCAGGACCATGGGGCAGTAATACACTACATTAGTCCAGGACCATGGGGCAGTAATACACTACATTAGTCCAGGACCATGGGGTAGTAATACACTACATTAGTCCAGGACCATGGGGCAGTAATACACTACATTAGTCCAGGACCATGGGGCAGTAATACACTATATTATACCAGAACCATGGGGTAGTAATACACTATACATAGCACTACAATAGTCCAGGACCATGGGGCAGTAATACACTACATTAGTCCAGAACCATGGGGCAGTAATACACTACATTAGCCCAGGACCATGGGGCAGTAATACACTACATTAGTCCAGGACCATGGGGCAGTAATACACTATATAGAGCACTACATTAGTCCAGGACCATGGGGCAGTAATACACTACATTAGTCCAGGACCATGGGGCAGTAATACACTATATTATACCAGGACCATGGGGCAGTAATACACTACATTAGTCCAGGACCATGGGGCAGTAATACACTACATTAGTCCAGGACCATGGGGCAGTAATACACTACATTAGTCCAGGACCATGGGGCAGTAATACACTACATTAGTCCAGGACCATGGGGCAGTAATACACTATATAGAGCACTACATTAGTCCAGGACCATGGGGCAGTAATACACTACATTAGTCCAGGACCATGGGGCAGTAATACACTATATTATACCAGGACCATGGGGCAGTAATACACTACATTAGTCCAGGACCATGGGGCAGTAATACACTACATTAGTCCAGGACCATGGGGCAGTAATACACTACATTAGTCCAGGACCATGGGGCAGTAATACACTACATTAGCCCAGGACCATGGGGCAGTAATACACTACATTAGTCCAGGACCATGGGGCAGTAATACACTACATTAGTCCAGGACCATGGGGCAGTAATACACTACATTAGTCCAGGACCATGGGGCAGTAATACACTACATTAGACCAGGACCATGGGGCAGTAATACACTACATTAGTCCAGGACCATGGGGCAGTAATACACTACATTAGTCCAGGACCATGGGGCAGTAATACACTACATTAGACCAGGACCATGGGGCAGTAATACACTACATTAGTCCAGGACCATGGGGTAGTAATACACTACATTAGTCCAGGACCATGGGACAGTAATACACTATATTATACCAGAACCATGGGGTAGTAATACACTATACATAGCACTACATTAGTCCAGGACCATGGGGCAGTAATACACTACATTAGTCCAGGACCATGGGGAAGTAATACACTACATTAGCCCAGGACCATGGGGCAGTAATACACTACATTAGCCCAGGACCATGGGGCAGTAATACACTACATTAGTCCAGGACCATGGGTCAGTAATACACTACATTAGTCCAGGACCATGGGGTAGTAATACACTACATTAGTCCAGGACCATGGGACAGTAATACACTATATTATACCAGAACCATGGGGTAGTAATACACTATACATAGCACTACATTAGTCCAGGACCATGGGGCAGTAATACACTACATTAGTCCAGGACCATGGGGTAGTAATACACTACATTAGTCCAGGACCATGGGGCAGTAATACACTACATTAGTCCAGGACCATGGGGCAGTAATACACTACATTAGTCCAGGACCATGGGGTAGTAATACACTACATTAGTCCAGGACCATGGGGCAGTAATACACTACATTAGTCCAGGACCATGGGGCAGTAATACACTACATTAGTCCAGGACCATGGGCCAGTAATACACTACATTAGTCCAGGACCATGGGGCAGTAATACACTATATTAAACCAGAACCATGGGGTAGTATTACACTAAATTAGACCAGGACCAAGGGGAAGTAATACACTATATTAGACCAGGACCATGGGGTAGTAATACACTAAATAGGGAGGTGGGTACCATTGTGGACGCACTCCGAGAGTTGACATGGCCGTTTCCTGGGACTGACTGACTTACGCACAGACGTTGAGCTCAATGTTCCCAACAGACCAGTGGGGGGGCTATTTTCTTTCCTCTTTTTCTTTAAATTAAATGGGGGAGGGGGGGGGGGAGACCATGCAGGGAGTGTTCAAATCCTTGGTCATCATTTCAGAATGGCAATCTCTGTCTATCTCCATCTCTCTCTGACTTCCTCTCTCTCTCTCTCTGTCTCTCTGACCCAGCAGCTAGATCGCCTATATTTTACCTCCACAGCAGGCTATGCGAGTGTCACTGGTCTTGAAATTACTCACACTTTAATGCCTCCCTGTCAGCTGTTATGTTTCCTGCAGCCATTAACACATAAACATACCATTTAATCAGTGATCATATTAACCATACCATTTAATCAGTGATGAAGGTAACCATACTATTTAATCAGTGATGAAGGTAGCCATACTATTTAATCAGTGATGAAGGTAAACATACCATTTAATCAGTGATGAAGGTAGCCATACTATTTAATCAGTGATGAAGGTAGCCATACCATTTAATCAGTGATGAAGGTAGCCATACCATTTAATCAGTGATGAAGGTAACCATACCATTTAATCAGTGATGAAGGTAACCATACCATTTAATCAGTGATGAAGGTAACCATACTATTTAATCAGTGATGAAGGTAGCCATACCATTTAATCAGTGATGAAGGTAGCCATACTATTTAATCAGTGATGAAGGTAAACATACCATTTAATCAGTGATGAAGGTAACCATACTATTTAATCAGTGATGAAGGTAGCCATACCATTTAATCAGTGATGAAGGTAGCCATACCATTTAATCAGTGATGAAGGTAACCATACTATTTAATCAGTGATGAAGGTAAACATACCATTTAATCAGTGATGAAGGTAGCCATACCATTTAATCAGTGATGAAGGTAACCATACTATTTAATCAGTGATGAAGGTAAACATACCATTTAATCAGTGATCATATTAACCATACTATTTAATCAGTGATGAAGGTAAACATACCATTTAATCAGTGATGAAGGTAGCCATACTATTTAATCAGTGATGAAGGTAGCCATACCATTTAATCAGTGATGAAGGTAGCCATACTATTTAATCAGTGATGAAGGTAAACATACCATTTAATCAGTGATGAAGGTAACCATACTATTTAATCAGTGATGAAGGTAGCCATACCATTTAATCAGTGATGAAGGTAGCCATACCATTTAATCAGTGATCAAGGTAGCCATACCATTTAATCAGTGATGAAGGTAGCCATACCATTTAATCAGTGATGAAGGTAGCCATACCATTTAATCAGTGATGAAGGTAAACATACCATTTAATCAGTGATGAAGGTAACCATACTATTTAATCAGTGATGAAGGTAACCATACCATTTAATCAGTGATGAAGGTAGCCATACCATTTAATCAGTGATGAAGGTAGCCATACCATTTAATCAGTGATGAAGGTAACCATACCATTTAATCAGTGATGAAGGTAGCCATACCATTTAATCAGTGATGAAGGTAAACATACCATTTAATCAGTGATGAAGGTAACCATACTATTTAATCAGTGATGAAGGTAGCCATACTATTTAATCAGTGATGAAGGTAGCCATACCATTTAATCAGTGATGAAGGTAGCCATACCATTTAATCAGTGATGAAGGTAGCCATACCATTTAATCAGTGATGAAGGTAAACATACCATTTAATCAGTGATGAAGGTAACCATACTATTTAATCAGTGATGAAGGTAGCCATACTATTTAATCAGTGATCTGTTATTTAGAACCCACATTGTTATAGAAACGTGCATTCAGTAGAATGAATATAGGTGCTTCTCTTTCCAACGGCTTTTCAGTCCTAGGTAAATAGCCTCTGGATGCAGAGTGTTGTATGACTAATAATACTAGGTATGATAAATAGTACTAGGTATGATAAATAGTACGTGGCTAATATGATAAAGAGTACGATGATAATTAGTACGAGGTATTATTACCCTGTGGTCCTGGTCTAACGAGAATAACGAGGCTATATACAGGGGGCACCAGTACCGAGCCTAATCATTTAGGCAGGTTACCTTCGCTTCCTTGGGCACAGGGACTATGGAGGTATGCTTTAAACATGTAGGTATTATAGACTCAGTTAGTGAGAGCTTGAAAATGTCAGTTAACTTACTTCTACCCCTTCCTTTTTCGAAAATTCTGTTAAAAATCGCGCAACTTTTCAGCGTCCTGCTACTCATGCCAGGAATATAGTATATGCATATGATTAGTATGTGTGGATAGAAAACACTCTGAAGTTTATAAAACTGGTTAAATCACGGCTGTGACTATAACAGATCGTGTGTTTCATTGAAAAACGCAAGAAAAACTGCTCTCTGAAAGCTAAAAATAATTTCCATAAGTCACTTCCACCAGTTATTAAAAGAGAACAGAATTTAATGGCGATCTGCCTGAAATTCATACAAATTCCGCACGATGGCGCCATTGTCCTAATTTTCAATTGAATTAATTGTTGGAAAATCCTTCTATCTGACCTCCAGTTTCCCAGTCTTCACCCGGATGCAGTTGAGGGAGATATTAGAGGCCATTGTTTTTGCAAGTGAAGACCTATTGAAAAGACATCGCCCTGTAATCATTTTGATAGATTATAAACGTTTACTAATACCTAAAGTTGGATTACAAAAGGATTTCGAAGTGTTTTGTGAAAGTTTATCGTCGACTTTTTTAATTTTAAAAAATTACGCAGCGTTTAAAAACGATGATTTTTTTCTGAATTACACAGCTTCCATAGAAAGCTATTATGGGTATATATGGACCGATTTAAACGAAAAAAAGACCCAATAGTGATGTTTATGGGGCATATAGGAGTGCCAAGAAAGAAGCTCGTCAAAGGTAATGAATGTTTTATATTTTATTTCTGCGTTTTGGGTAGCGCCGGCTACCGCAAAATCTGTTGTTTACGTGTCGTGCTGGCATTTTGGGGGGTGCATGCTATCAGATAATAGCTTCTCATGCTTTCGCCGAAAAGCATTTTAAAAATCTGACTTGCTGGCTAGGTTCACAACGAGTGTAGCTTTAATTCAATACCCTGCTTGTGAATTTTGATCAAAGATTGAGTTGTAACGAGTACATTTAGCATTTAGCGTAGCGCATTTGCATTTCCAGGGGCATACTTGGGACGTCTGCGTGTCAAGTATGCTCAAGAAGTTAAGACACTTGCCAGTTGGTCAGTGCATGCTTTGAGTACACGTCCTTGTAATCCGTCTGGCCCAGGGGCTTTGTGAATGTTAACTTGTTTAAAGGTTTTGTTCACATCGGCTACCGAGAGCGTTATCACACAGTCATCCAGAACAGCTGGTGCTCTCGTGCATGCTTCAGTGTTGCTTACCTCGAAGCGAGCATAAAATGCATTTTAGTACTAGGCAGCTTCATTAAATTGTACCTGCAAAAACACAAGTCTCATGGGATGCTCTCTGGGATCCTGGCCTTCTAGGCAGAATTGTAGATTTTTATTTATTTGTATTTATTTCACCTTTATTTAACCAGGTAGGCAAGTTGAGAACAAGTTCTCATTTACAATTGTGACCTGGCCAAGATAAAGCAAAGCAGTTCGACACAAACAACAACACAGAGTTACACATGGAGTATAACAAACATACAGTCAATAATACAGTATAAACAAGTCTATATACGATGTGAGCAAATGAGGTGAGATAAAGGCTAAAAAAAGGCCATGGTGGCAAAGTAAATACAATATAGCAAGTAAAACACTGGAATGGTAGATTTGTAGTGGAAGAATGTGCAAAGTAGAAATAAAAATAATGGGGTGCAAAGGAGCAAAATAAATAAATAAATAAAATAAATACAGTAGGGAAAGAGGTAGTTGTTTGGGCTAAATTATAGGTGGGCTATGTACAGGTGCAGTAATCTGTGAGCTGCTCTGACAGTTGGTGCTTAAAGCTAGTGAGGGAGACAAGTGTTTCCAGTTTCAGAGATTTTTGTAGTTCGTTCCAATCATTGGCAGCAGAGAACTGGAAGGAGAGGCGGCCAAAGAAAGAATTGGTTTTGGGGGTGACCAGAGAGATATACCGGCTGGAGTGCGTGCTACAGGTGGGTGATGCTATGGTGACCAGCGAGCTGAGATAAGGGAGGACTTTACCTAGCAGGGTCTTGTAGATACCAATTTCCCATACCAGTAAAGATCCATGTTAACATGTTTCCCATACCAATAAAGATCCATGTTAACATATGTCTCCCATACCAAAAAAGTCACTTAAATTGAAAGTCACATATTCTCCTGCCACTCCTCTCTGGCGTACGACGTCGCCAGAATACTAACCACCAGTCATGTGATTCATCATTACACACACCTGGCACTCATCGTTATGATTCACACCTGGCACTCATCGTTATGATTCATACCTGGCACTCATCGTTATGATTCATACCTGGCTCTCATCGTTATGATTCACACCTGGCACTCATCGTTATGATTTACACCTGGCACTCATCGTTATGATTCATACCTGGCACTCATCGTTATGATTCATACCTTGCACTCATCGTTATGATTCACACCTGGCACTCATCGTTATGATTTACACCTGGCACTCATCGTTATGATTAACACCTGGCACTCATCGTTATGATTCACACCTGGCACTCATCGTTATGATTCAACCTGTCACTCATCGTTATGATTCACACCTGGCGCTCATCGTTATGATTCACACCTGGCGCTCATCGTTATGATTCACACCTGGCGCTCATCGCTATGATTCACACCTGGCGCTCATCGTTATGATTCACACCTGGCGCTCATCGTTATGATTCCTACCTGGCACTCATCGTTATGATTCACACCTTGCACTCATCATTATGATTCAAACCTGGCACTCATCGTTATGATTCAACCTGGCACTCATCATTATGATTCACACCTGGCACTCATCGTTATGATTCACACCTGGCACTCATCGTTATGATTGACACCTGGCACTCATCGTTATGATTCACACCTGGCACTCATCATTATGATTCACACCTGGCACTCATCATTGTGATTCACACCTGGACTTCATTACCTTCATCATTTCCTCCCCTTTATATGTCTCGTAGATTATGTAAATGTCTCGTTATTGGTGTTGTTGTTTTATGAAACGTTTCACCTGCTTCCCGTCTCACAGCTCCGTTATTACATTGAATTGAGAGACAGAGAGAGAAAAACCACACGACTAACAACATTGGACACTTTATGGAACACAAAGTCTTCACTATCTCATCCTGGAATATCCAAGCCTTAGATCATCTGCTTTTGGCCTAAAGAGCAGGAACCTGAACTTCACCAAAGAAATCGAAAATACAGACATTGTCATCCTACAAGAAACATGGTATAAAGGAGACGGACCCACTGGTTGCCCTCTAGGTTACAGAGAGCTTGTAGTCCCATCCACCAAACTACCAGGTGTGAAACAGGGAAGAGACTCAGGGGGTATGCTAATTTTGTATAGAGTAGACCTGACTCACCCTATTAAATTAATCAAAACAGGAACATTTTACATTTGCTTAGAAATTCTAAAGGAAATTACCTTCACAGAGAAAAATGTCCTCCTGTGTATTACATATACCCCCCCACTAGAATCCCCATACTTTAACGAAGACTGATTATCCATCCTAGAGGAGAAAATCAATCATTTCCAGGCCCAGGGACATGTACTAGTCTCTGGTGACCTAAATGCCAGAACTGGACAAGAACCTGACACAGGGGGACAAACATCTACCTGGAGGTGACAGAAATCCCTCCCCCATACGCCCCCCTAGACACAACTACGACAACAACTAACAAAAATGGGTCACAACTCCTGCAGCTCTGTCGCATGCTGGGTATGTACACAGTCAATGGTAGGCTTCGAGGGGACTCCTATGGTATGTACACCTATAGCTCATCTCTTGGCAGTAGTACTGTAGACTACTTTATCACTGACCTCAACCCAGAGTCTCTCAGAGCGTTCACAGTCAGCCCACTATCAGACCGCAGCAAAATCACAGTCTACTTGAACAGAGCAATACTCAATCATGAGGCATCAAAGCCAAAGGAACTGAATAATATTAAGAAATGCTATAGAAGGAAGGAATGTAGTGTGGAACCTACCAAAATACAATTAGGCAACAATAAATTCAATCCCTTTTAGACAACTTCCTGGACAAAACATTCCACTGTAATAGTGGAGGTGTAAACTGGGCAGTAGAAAACCTAAACAGTATATTTGACCTATCAGCTTCCCTATCAAATCTAGAATGTCAAGCAGACAACCAAAGAAAATTAACAACAATAACATGAAGAATGTTAGAGAGTACACAGTGGCAGACTACCTGACCACTGTGACTGACCCAAACTTAAGGAAAGCTTTGACTATGTACAGGCTCAGTGAGCATTTATTTTTTTTACCTTTGTTTAACTAGGCAAGTCAGTTAAGAACAAATTCTTATTTTCAATGATGGCCAGTGAACAGTGGGTTAACTGCCTGTTCAGGGGCAGAACGACAGATTTGAACCTTGTCAGCTTGGGGATTTGAACTTGCATCCTCTCAGTTACTAGTCCAACACTCTAACCACTAGGCTACCCTGCCACCCATAGTCAAAGCTTTCCTTAAGTTTGTGTCAGTCACAGTGGTCAGGTAGTCTGCCACTGTGTACTCTCTGTTTACGGCCAAATAGCGTTCTAGTTTGCTCAGTTTTTTTGTTAATTCTTTCCAATGTGTCAAGTAATTATCTTTTTGTTTTCTCATGATTTGGTTGGGTCTAGATGTGTTGCTGTCCCTGGGCTCAGTGGGGTCTGTTTGTGCACAGAACCCCTCGGCACTAGGCAAGTCAGTTAAGAACAAATTCTCATTTAAAATGACAGCCTAGGAACAGTGGGTTAACTGCCTTGTTCAGGGGCAGAATGACAGATTCTTACATTGTCAGTTTTACAATTCGATCCACCAACCTTTCGGTTACTGGCCCAACGCTCTAACCACTAGGCTATCTGCCACCCGAACTTTGAGGAAGGTTTGAGCATTGCCTTGCTATTGAGAAAGGTAGGCAGACCAGGCATTCAAGGGAAGACAGGCTATGTACACATTGCCCACTAAATAGGCTGGAAACTGAGCTGCAATTCCTAACCTCCTGCCCAATGTCTGACCATATTAGAGACACATATTTCCCTCAGATCACACATATCAACAAATAATTTGAAAACAAAACCAATTTTGATAAACTCCCATATCTATTGGGTGAAATACCACAGTGTGCAATCACAGCAGCAATATTTGTGATATGTTAATGACTAACTCTGATTGGTCAACTCTATGGGCTAAAGAGTTACTGTTAATGACTAACTCTGATTGGTCAACTGAGCATATTGATGAACTAACTAAGCCAGACTTTGCTTCTCAAACCTCCAGGAGAATGATGCTTCTTTACAGATTAAGATAATTCTATTTCCTTGTTTGCAACAATCAGAATAATAGATCCTTGTTTGCAACAATCAATATAACAGACCCTGCAACCATGGAGAGGTAAATACCTGTCTATTTATGGAAAGCCCTTAGTCATTTCTCAGTTTACTCACTTACTTATGGTGCTGCCTACTCCTGATGATTAGTTTTTCATGAGCAAAAAAATATTTAGCTTTATCTGGGACGCTAAACCAGACAAAATAAAATGAGGCTATCTATATAATGAATATGACTTGGATGGGTTGAGATGATTAAATATAAAAGCACTAAACCTCTCTCTAAAAGCTTCACTTATTCAAAATATTTACTTGAACCTTAAATGGTTCTCAAGTAGATTACTAAGAAAAGCTCATCCATTGTTTAAAAATTGCCTTTTTGCCATTGTGCAGATTGCCATGTCTCATTTTCGATTAATTGACAATGACACTTTTTTCAAAGTATCTCACTTTTTCAAGCATGCATTGCAGAACTGTTTACAATTTCACCCCCCTGAAAAGATACAACAAATATTATGGCTGAACTCAATGTGCTGGTTGATAAAATACCTGTAATTATGGGAAAGAGGTTTGAAAAGGGCATATAGTTCTTCAATTATATTGTAAATTGGAGTGGTAGAGTTACGTCCTTCATAGAGTTATCATAATTGTATGGGAAGGCCTGCTCTAGCAAAATATTACAACCAATTGATTACAGCATTACTTCAAAAAGGGAGGAGGCAGGTGTCAGCGGGAGGAGGTAGGGAACTGGTCTGTCTGCACAATATAAAGGATCAAAACTGAAGGAGGAGGGTGGCAGTGGGAGGAGGGAGGGAACTGGTCTGTCTGCACAATATAAAGGATCAAAACTGAAGGAGGAGGGTGGCAGTGGGAGGAGGGAGGGAACTGGTCTGTCTGCACAATATAAAGGATCAAAACTGGAGGAGGAGGGTGGCAGTGGGAGGAGGCAGGGAACTGGTCTGTCTGCCCAATATAAAGGATCAAAACTGTCAGAGGAATTTTAATAGCATAAATAGGAAAGTATAGCAGTTTCATTTGAGGACCAGGATGTTGATAACTGTGCCATACAGATTGCAAAATAGTTGGGAAGAGATTTTTGATGTACCGATTGCATGGTACAGGGTGTATGAGTTGATACAGTGCCTTGCGAAAGTATTCGGCCCCCTTGAACTTTGCGACCTTTTGCCACATTTCAGGCTTCAAACATAAAGATATAAAACTGTATTTTTTTGTGAAGAATCAACAACAAGTGGGACACAATCATGAAGTGGAACGACATTTATTGGATATTTCAAACTTTTTTAACAAATCAAAAACTGAAAAATTGGGCGTGCTAAATTATTCAGCCCCCTTAAGTGAATACTTTGTAGCGCCACCTTTTGCTGCGATTACAGCTGTAAGTTGCTTGGGGTATGTCTCTATCAGTTTTGCACATCGAGAGACTGAATTTTTTTCCCATTCCTCCTTGCAAAACAGCTCGAGCTCAGTGAGGTTGGATGGAGAGCATTTGTGAACAGCAGTTTTCAGTTCTTTCCACAGATTCTCGATTGGATTCAGGTCTGGACTTTGACTTGGCCATTCTAACACCTGGATATGTTTATTTTTGAACCATTCCATTGTAGATTTTGCTTTATGTTTTGGATCATTGTCTTGTTGGAAGACAAATCTCCGTCCCAGTCTCAGGTCTTTTGCAGACTCCATCAGGTTTTCTTCCAGAATGGTCCTGTATTTGGCTCCATCCATCTTCCCATCAATTTTAACCATCTTCCCTGTCCCTGCTGAAGAAAAGCAGGCCCAAACCATGATGCTGCCACCACCATGTTTGACAGTGGGGATGGTGTGTTCAGCTGTGTTGCTTTTACGCCAAACATAACGTTTTGCATTGTTGCCAAAAAGTTCCATTTTGGTTTCATCTGACCAGAGCAGCACCTTCTTCCACATGTTTGGTGTGTCTCCCAGGTGGCTTGTGGCAAACTTTAAACAACACTTTTTATGGATATCTTTAAGAAATGGCTTTCTTGCCACTCTACCATAAAGGCCAGATTTGTGCAATATACGACTGATTGTTGTCCTATGGACAGAGTCTCCCACCTCAGCTGTAGATCTCTGCAGTTCATCCAGAGTGATCATGGGCCTCTTGGCTGCATCTCTGATCAGTCTTCTCCTTGTATGAGCTGAAAGTTTAGAGGGACGGCCAGGTCTTGGTAGATTTGCAGTGGTCTGATACTCCTTCCATTTCAATATTATAGCTTGCACATGGCTCCTTGGGATGTTTAAAGCTTGGGAAATCTTTTTGTATCCAAATCCGGCTTTAAACTTCTTCACAACAGTATCTCGGACCTGCCTGGTGTGTTCCTTGTTCTTCATGATGCTCTCTGCTAAACTGACCTCTGAGACCTCTCTTTTAACAGACCTCTGAGACTATCACAGTGCAGGTGCATTTATACGGAGACTTGATTACACACAAGTGGATTTTATTTATCATCATTAGTCATTTAGGTCAACATTGGATCATTCAGAGATCCTCACTGAACTTCTGGAGAGAGTTTGCTGCACTGAAAGTAAAGGGGCTGAATAATTTTTCACGCCCAATTTTTCAGTTTTTGATTTGTTAAAAAAGTTTGAAATATCCAATAAATGTCGTTCCACTTCATGATTGTGTCCCACTTGTTGTTGATTCTTCACAAAAAAATACAGTTTTATATCTTTATGTTTGAAGCCTGAAATGTGGCAAAAGGTCGCAAAGTTCAAGGGGGCCGAATACTTTCGCAAGGCACTGTATATAAAACAACGCAAGATTCAAGACTTCGTGCTTTTCAGCTAAAATTATTATATATAATTCTTGCCTCCAACAAAATGTTGAATATTTGTGGCATAAAATCATCGAAGCTCTGCAGATTTTGCTGTGAGGAGACAGAATCAATAGACCATTTATTTTGGTATTGCCCTCAGGTAGCCTGTTTCTGGTCTCAGGTTCAGGAATGGCTGAAAATGCAGAACATTGATCTAAAATTGACCCTAGATATAGTACTGTTAAGAGATCGGGAGAGACCGGGTCAGTCAATTACTAAAAACGAATACTCTTAGTAAAAGTATTTATCTTCAACTCGCAATCTATGGATTCTATTCGATTAGATAGATTGAAAACGTACGTTAAACATCACAGCATAGTTGAAAGATATATGGTGCATAGAAATTCGAAGAGGGTGGCCAGCAGAGATAGGTGGGAGGGGCTGAGGGAAGCTGAAGGTTGGTTTGTGGAACTGGAGAAAGGTGGGAGGGGCTGAGGGAAGCTGAATGTTGGGATGTGGAACTGGAGATAGATGGGAGGGGCGGAGGGAAGCTGAGGGTTGGGATGTGGAACTGGAGATCGATGGGAGGGGCTGAGGGAAGCTAAGTGTTGGGATGTGGAACTGGAGATAGGTGGGAGGGGCTGAGGGAAGCTGAGGGTTGGCATGTGGAACTGGAGATAGATGGGAGGGGCTGAGGGAAGCTAAGTGTTGGGATGTGAAACTGGAGATAGGTGGGAGGGGCTGAGGGATGCTGAGTGTTGGTATGTGGAACTGGAGATAGGTGGGAGGGGCTGAGGGAAGCTGAGGGTTGGGATGTGGAACTGGAGATAGATGGGAGGGGCTGAGGGAAGCTGAGGGTTGTCATGTGGAACTGGAGATAGATGGGAGGGGCTGAGGGAAGCTAAGTGTTGGGATGTGAAACTGGAGATAGGTGGGAGGGGCTGAGGGAAGCTGAGTGTTGGTATGTGGAACTGGAGATAGGTGGGAGGGGCTGAGGGAAGCTGAGTGTTGGGATGTGGAACTGGAGATAGATGGGAGGGGCTGAGGGAAGCTGAGTGTTGGGATGTGGAACTGGAGATAGGTGGGAGGGGCTGAGGGAAGCTGAGGGTTGGAATGTGGAACTGGAGATAGATGGTAGGGGCTGAGGGAAGCTGAGTGTTGGAATGTGGAACTGGAGATAGGTGGGAGGGGCTGAGGGAAGCTGAGTGTTGGGATGTGGAACAAGAGATAGATGGGAGGGGCTGAGGGAAGCTGAGTGTTGGGATGTGGAACTGGAGATAGATGGGAGGGGCTGAGGGAAGCTGAGTGTTGGGATGTGGAACTGGAGAAAGTTGGGAGGGGCTGAGGGAAGCTGAGGGTTGGGATGTGGAACTGGAGATAGATGGGAGGGGCTGAGGGAAGCTGAGTGTTGGGATGTGGAATTGGAGGCAAGTGGGTTGTGAAGATGCTGGGCGGGGGATAGAATGACGGTCAAAGATAAAAAATAAAGTCAAATATAACATAACAACAAGTAAGTTTGAATGACACTGAGGGGTATAATTTTTACAGCTAATGCCGGTTGGCCTGAGGCTGAGGCCATGCAAGGTGTTTGTACACATGCAATATACACATAATCTCATTCAAATGCACCCATGTGCACCTACACGAATAGTAAATACATGTAAAAAACATATTCAGTTGGCCTTGCTGTTATAAACATATTATAAACATATTCAGTTGGCCTTGCTGTTATAAACATATTCAGTTGGCCTTGCTGTTATAAACATATTCAGTTGGCCTTGCTGTTATAAACATATTCAGTTGGCCTTGCTGTTATAAACATATTCAGTTGGCCTTGCTGTTATAAACATATTCAGTTGGCCTTGCTGTTATAAACATATTCAGTTGGCCTTGCTGTTATAAACATATTCAGTTGGCCTTGCTGTTATAAACATATTCAGTTGGCCTTGCTGTTATAAACATATTCAGTTGGCCTTGCTGTTATAAACATATTCAGTTGGCCTTGCTGTTATAAACATATTCAGTTGGCCTTGCTGTTATAAACATATTCAGTTGGCCTTGCTGTTATAAACATATTCAGTTGGCCTTGCTGTTATAAACATATTATAAACATATTCAGTTGGCCTTGCTGTTATAAACATATTATAAACATATTCAGTTGGCACTGCTGTTTTAAACATATTCAGTTGGCCTTGCTGTTATAAACATATTCAGTTGGCCTTGCTGTTATAAACATATTCAGTTGGCCTTGCTGTTATAAACATATTCAGTTGGCCTTGCTGTTATAAACATATTCAGTTGGCCTTGCTGTTATAAACATATTCAGTTGGCCTTGCTGTTATAAACATATTATAAACATATTCAGTTGGCCTTGCTGTTATAAACATATTATAAACATATTCAGTTGGCACTGCTGTTTTAAACATATTCAGTTGGCCTTGCTGTTATAAACATATTCAGTTGGCCTTGCTGTTATAAACATATTCAGTTGGCCTTGCTGTTATAAACATATTCAGTTGGCCTTGCTGTTATAAACATATTCAGTTGGCCTTGCTGTTATAAACATATTCAGTTGGCCTTGCTGTTATAAACATATTCAGTTGGCCTTGCTGTTATAAACATATTCAGTTGGCCTTGCTGTTATAAACATATTCAGTTGGCCTTGCTGTTATAAACATATTCAGTTGGCCTTGCTGTTATAAACATATTCAGTTGGCCTTGCTGTTATAAACATATTATAAACATATTCAGTTGGCCTTGCTGTTATAAACATATTATAAACATATTCAGTTGGCACTGCTGTTTTAAACATATTCAGTTGGCCTTGCTGTTATAAACATATTCAGTTGGCTTTGCTGTTATAAACATATTCAGTTGGCACTGCTGTTATAAACATATTCAGTTGGCCTTGCTGTTATAAACATATTCAGTTGGCCTTGCTGTTATAAACATATTCAGTTGGCCTTGCTGTTATAAACATATTCAGTTGGCCTTGCTGTTATAAACATATTCAGTTGGCACTGCTGTTATAAACATATTCAGTTGGCCTTGCTGTTATAAACATATTCAGTTGGCCTTGATGTTATAAACATATTCAGTTGGCCTTGCTGTTATAAACATATTCAGTTGGCCTTGCTGTTATAAACATATTCAGTTGGCCTTGCTGTTATAAACATATTCAGTTGGCCTTGATGTTATAAACATATTCCCTGGTTGCATCTGTGTGCCGCTCTAGATGGTAGGCTGTTAGATGACTAATGTGTTGTAGTTGTTGAGCGACTTCACTGCAAGTATAGTGTATGTTTTAAATATTAAATTAAACATGTTTTTATAATAAATAACAATCAATATAATACCTGAAGACTTGAATGATAGATTTTACCATCATAAACAAATTACAACACTGTAAAAGATATTTCAATAAATTCCCTGATTTGACAGAAACAACTTGCTGCATATGTAGAGGTCTGTTACTATGTAGAGGTCTGTTACTATGTAGAGGTCTGTTGTTATGTAGAGGTCTGTTGTTATGTAGAGGTCTGTTACTATGTAGAGGTCTGTTACTATGTAGAGGTCTGTTACTATGTGGAGGTCTGTTGTTATGTAGAGGTCTGTTGTTATGTAGAGATCTGTTGTTATGTAGAGGTCTGTTGTTATGTAGAGGTCTGTTACTATGTAGAGGTCTGTTACTATGTAGAGGTCTGTTACTATGTGGAGGTCTGTTGTTATGTAGAGGTCTGTTGTTATGTAGAGATCTGTTGTTATGTAGAGGTCTGTTGTTATGTAGAGGTCTGTTGTTATGTAGAGGTCTGTTACTATGTAGAGGTCTGTTGTTATGTAGAGGTCTGTTGTTATGTAGAGGTCTGTTACTATGTAGAGGTCTGTTACTATGTGGAGGTCTGTTACTATGTAGAGGTCTGTTACTATGTAGAGATCTGTTGTTATGTAGAGGTCTGTTGTTATGTAGAGATCTGTTGTTATGTAGAAATCTGTTGTTATGTAGAGATCTGTTACTATGTAGAGGTCTGTTACTATGTAGAGGTCTGTTACTATGTAGAGATCTGTTACTATGTAGAGATCTGTTGTTATGTAGAGGTCTGTTGTTATGTAGAGGTCTGTTGTTATGTAGAGATCTGTTACTATGTAGAGGTCTGTTACTATGTGGAGGTCTGTTGTTATGTAGAGATCTGTTACTATGTAGAGGTCTGTTGTTATGTAGATGTCTGTTACTATGTAGAGGTCTGTTGTTATGTAGATGTCTGTTACTATGTAGAGATCTGTTGTTATGTAGAGGTCTGTTGTTATGTAGAGATCTGTTACTATGTAGAGGTCTGTTACTATGTGGAGGTCTGTTGTTATGTAGAGGTCTGTTGTTATGTAGAGATCTGTTACTATGTAGAGGTCTGTTACTATGTGGAGGTCTGTTGTTATGTAGAGGTCTGTTGTTATGTAGAGATCTGTTACTATGTAGAGGTCTGTTGTTATGTAGAGGTCTGTTGTTATGTAGAGGTCTGTTACTATGTAGAGGTCTGTTGTTATGTAGAGATCTGTTACTATGTAGAGGTCTGTTGTTATGTAGAGGTCTGTTGTTATGTAGAGGTCTGTTACTATGTAGAGGTCTGTTGTTATGTAGAGATCTGTTACTATGTAGAGGTCTGTTGTTATGTAGAGGTCTGTTACTATGTAGAGGTCTGTTGTTATGTAGAGGTCTGTTGTTATGTAGAGGTCTGTTACTATGTAGAGGTCTGTTGTTATGTAGAGGTCTGTTGTTATGTAGAGGTCTGTTGTTATGTAGAGGTCTGTTACTATGTAGAGGTCTGTTGTTATGTAGAGGTCTGTTACTATGTAGAGGTCTGTTGTTATGTAGAGGTCTGTTACTATGTAGAGGTCTGTTACTATGTAGAGGTCTGTTACTATGTGGAGGTCTGTTGTTATGTAGAGGTCTGTTGTTATGTAGAGGTCTGTTGTTATGTAGAGATCTGTTACTATGTAGAGATCTGTTGTTATGTAGAGGTCTGTTGTTATGTAGAGATCTGTTACTATGTAGAGGTCTGTTACTATGTGGAGGTCTGTTGTTATGTAGAGGTCTGTTGTTATGTAGAGATCTGTTACTATGTAGAGGTCTGTTACTATGTGGAGGTCTGTTGTTATGTAGAGGTCTGTTGTTATGTAGAGGTCTGTTGTTATGTAGAGGTCTGTTACTATGTAGAGGTCTGTTGTTATGTAGAGGTCTGTTGTTATGTAGAGGTCTGTTACTATGTAGAGGTCTGTTGTTATGTAGAGATCTGTTACTATGTAGAGGTCTGTTGTTATGTAGAGGTCTGTTGTTATGTAGAGGTCTGTTACTATGTAGAGGTCTGTTGTTATGTAGAGATCTGTTACTATGTAGAGGTCTGTTGTTATGTAGAGGTCTGTTACTATGTAGAGGTCTGTTGTTATGTAGAGGTCTGTTGTTATGTAGAGGTCTGTTACTATGTAGAGGTCTGTTGTTATGTAGAGGTCTGTTACTATGTAGAGGTCTGTTGTTATGTAGAGGTCTGTTACTATGTAGAGGTCTGTTACTATGTAGAGGTCTGTTACTATGTGGAGGTCTGTTGTTATGTAGAGGTCTGTTGTTATGTAGAGGTCTGTTGTTATGTAGAGATCTGTTACTATGTAGAGGTCTGTTGTTATGTAGAGATCTGTTACTATGTAGAGATCTGTTGTTATGTAGAGGTCTGTTGTTATGTAGAGGTCTGTTGTTATGTAGAGGTCTGTTGTTATGTAGAGGTCTGTTACTATGTAGAGGTCTGTTGTTATGTAGAGGTCTGTTACTATGTAGAGGTCTGTTGTTATGTAGAGGTCTGTTACTATGTAGAGGTCTGTTGTTATGTAGAGATCTGTTGTTATGTAGAGGTCTGTTACTAAGTAGAGGTCTGTTGTTATGTAGAGGTCTGTTACTATGTAGAGGTCTGTTGTTATGTAGAGGTCTGTTACTATGTAGAGGTCTGTTGTTATGTAGAGGTCTGTTACTATGTAGAGGTCTGTTGTTATGTAGAGGTCTGTTGTTATGTAGAGGTCTGTTACTATGTAGAGGTCTGTTGTTATGTAGAGATCTGTTACTATGTAGAGGTCTGTTGTTATGTAGAGATCTGTTACTATGTAGAGATCTGTTGTTATGTAGAGGTCTGTTGTTATGTAGAGGTCTGTTGTTATGTAGAGGTCTGTTGTTATGTAGAGGTCTGTTACTATGTAGAGGTCTGTTGTTATGTAGAGGTCTGTTACTATGTAGAGGTCTGTTGTTATGTAGAGGTCTGTTACTATGTAGAGGTCTGTTGTTATGTAGAGGTCTGTTACTATGTAGAGGTCTGTTGTTATGTAGAGGTCTGTTACTATGTAGAGGTCTGTTGTTATGTAGAGGTCTGTTGTTATGTAGAGGTCTGTTACTATGTAGAGGTCTGTTGTTATGTAGAGGTCTGTTGTTATGTAGAGATCTGTTACTATGTAGAGGTCTGTTGTTATGTAGAGATCTGTTACTATGTAGAGATCTGTTGTTATGTAGAGGTCTGTTGTTATGTAGAGGTCTGTTGTTATGTAGAGGTCTGTTGTTATGTAGAGGTCTGTTACTATGTAGAGGTCTGTTGTTATGTAGAGGTCTGTTACTATGTAGAGGTCTGTTGTTATGTAGAGGTCTGTTACTATGTAGAGGTCTGTTGTTATGTAGAGGTCTGTTACTATGTAGAGGTCTGTTGTTATGTAGAGATCTGTTGTTATGTAGAGGTCTGTTACTATGTAGAGGTCTGTTGTTATGTAGAGGTCTGTTACTATGTAGAGGTCTGTTGTTATGTAGAGGTCTGTTACTATGTAGAGGTCTGTTGTTATGTAGAGATCTGTTGTTATGTAGAGGTCTGTTACTATGTAGAGGTCTGTTGTTATGTAGAGGTCTGTTACTATGTAGAGGTCTGTTACTATGTAGAGGTCTGTTACTATGTAGAGGTCTGTTGTTATGTAGAGGTCTGTTGTTATGTAGAGGTCTGTTACTATGTAGAGGTCTGTTACTATGTAGAGGTCTGTTACTATGTAGAGGTCTGTTGTTATGTAGAGGTCTGTTACTATGTAGAGGTCTGTTGTTATGTAGAGGTCTGTTACTATGTAGAGGTCTGTTGTTATGTAGAGGTCTGTTACTATGTGGAGGTCTGTTACTATGTAGAGGTCTGTTGTTATGTAGAGGTATGTTACTATGTAGAGGTCTGTTACTATGTAGAGGTCTGTTGTTATGTAGAGGTCTTTTACTATGTAGAGGTCTGTTGTTATGTAGAGGTCTGTTACTATGTAGAGGTCTGTTGTTATGTAGAGGTCTGTTACTATGTAGAGGTCTGTTACTATGTAGAGGTCTGTTACTATGTAGAGGTCTGTTACTATGTGGAGGTCTGTTACTATGTAGAGGTCTGTTGTTATGTAGAGGTCTGTTACTATGTAGAGGTCTGTTGTTATGTAGAGGTCTGTTACTATGTAGAGGTCTGTTGTTATGTAGAGGTCTGTTACTATGTAGAGGTCTGTTGTTATGTAGAGATCTGTTACTATGTAGAGGTCTGTTACTATGTGGAGGTCTGTTACTATGTAGAGGTCTGTTGTTATGTAGAGGTCTGTTACTATGTAGAGGTCTGTTACTATGTAGAGGTCTGTTGTTATGTAGAGGTCTGTTACTATGTAGAGGTCTGTTGTTATGTAGAGATCTGTTACTATGTAGAGGTCTGTTGTTATGTAGAGGTCTGTTACTATGTAGAGGTCTGTTACTATGTAGAGATCTGTTACTATGTAGAGGTCTGTTGTTATGTAGAGGTCTGTTACTATGTAGAGGTCTGTTACTATGTGGAGGTCTGTTGTTATGTAGAGATCTGTTACTATGTAGAGGTCTGTTACTATGTAGAGATCTGTTACTATGTAGAGGTCTGTTGTTATGTAGAGGTCTGTTACTATGTAGAGGTCTGTTACTATGTAGAGGTCTGTTGTTATGTAGAGGTCTGTTGTTATGTAGAGGTCTGTTACTATGTAGAGGTCTGTTACTATGTAGAGGTCTGTTACTATGTAGAGGTCTGTTGTTATGTAGAGGTCTGTTACTATGTAGAGGTCTGTTGTTATGTAGAGGTCTGTTACTATGTAGAGGTCTGTTGTTATGTAGAGGTCTGTTACTATGTAGAGGTCTGTTGTTATGTAGAGGTCTGTTACTATGTAGAGGTCTGTTACTATGTAGAGGTCTGTTACTATGTAGAGGTCTGTTGTTATGTAGAGGTCTGTTACTATGTAGAGGTCTGTTGTTATGTAGAGGTCTGTTACTATGTAGAGGTCTGTTGTTATGTAGAGGTCTGTTACTATGTAGAGGTCTGTTACTATGTAGAGGTCTGTTGTTATGTAGAGGTCTGTTACTATGTAGAGGTCTGTTACTATGTAGAGGTCTGTTGTTATGTAGAGGTCTGTTACTATGTAGAGGTCTGTTGTTATGTAGAGGTCTGTTACTATGTAGAGGTCTGTTGTTATGTAGAGGTCTGTTACTATGTAGAGGTCTGTTACTATGTAGAGGTCTGTTACTATGTAGAGGTCTGTTACTATGTGGAGGTCTGTTACTATGTAGAGGTCTGTTGTTATGTAGAGGTCTGTTACTATGTAGAGGTCTGTTGTTATGTAGAGGTCTGTTACTATGTAGAGGTCTGTTGTTATGTAGAGGTCTGTTACTATGTAGAGGTCTGTTGTTATGTAGAGATCTGTTACTATGTAGAGGTCTGTTACTATGTGGAGGTCTGTTACTATGTAGAGGTCTGTTGTTATGTAGAGGTCTGTTACTATGTAGAGGTCTGTTACTATGTAGAGGTCTGTTGTTATGTAGAGGTCTGTTACTATGTAGAGGTCTGTTGTTATGTAGAGATCTGTTACTATGTAGAGGTCTGTTGTTATGTAGAGGTCTGTTACTATGTAGAGGTCTGTTACTATGTAGAGATCTGTTACTATGTAGAGGTCTGTTGTTATGTAGAGGTCTGTTACTATGTAGAGGTCTGTTACTATGTGGAGGTCTGTTGTTATGTAGAGATCTGTTACTATGTAGAGGTCTGTTGTTATGTAGAGATCTGTTACTATGTAGAGGTCTGTTGTTATGTAGAGGTCTGTTACTATGTAGAGGTCTGTTGTTATGTAGAGATCTGTTACTATGTAGAGGTCTGTTACTATGTAGAGGTCTGTTACTATGTAGAGGTCTGTTGTTATGTAGAGATCTGTTACTATGTAGAGGTCTGTTACTATGTAGAGATCTGTTACTATGTAGAGGTCTGTTGTTATGTAGAGGTCTGTTACTATGTAGAGGTCTGTTACTATGTAGAGGTCTGTTGTTATGTAGAGGTCTGTTGTTATGTAGAGGTCTGTTACTATGTAGAGGTCTGTTACTATGTAGAGGTCTGTTGTTATGTAGAGGTCTGTTACTATGTAGAGGTCTGTTGTTATGTAGAGGTCTGTTACTATGTAGAGGTCTGTTGTTATGTAGAGGTCTGTTACTATGTAGAGGTCTGTTGTTATGTAGAGGTCTGTTACTATGTAGAGGTCTGTTACTATGTAGAGGTCTGTTACTATGTAGAGGTCTGTTGTTATGTAGAGGTCTGTTACTATGTAGAGGTCTGTTGTTATGTAGAGGTCTGTTACTATGTAGAGGTCTGTTGTTATGTAGAGGTCTGTTACTATGTAGAGGTCTGTTACTATGTAGAGGTCTGTTGTTATGTAGAGGTCTGTTACTATGTAGAGGTCTGTTACTATGTAGAGGTCTGTTGTTATGTAGAGGTCTGTTACTATGTAGAGGTCTGTTGTTATGTAGAGGTCTGTTACTATGTAGAGGTCTGTTGTTATGTAGAGGTCTGTTACTATGTAGAGGTCTGTTACTATGTAGAGGTCTGTTACTATGTAGAGGTCTGTTACTATGTGGAGGTCTGTTACTATGTAGAGGTCTGTTGTTATGTAGAGGTCTGTTACTATGTAGAGGTCTGTTGTTATGTAGAGATCTGTTACTATGTAGAGGTCTGTTGTTATGTAGAGGTCTGTTACTATGTAGAGGTCTGTTACTATGTAGAGATCTGTTACTATGTAGAGGTCTGTTGTTATGTAGAGGTCTGTTACTATGTAGAGGTCTGTTACTATGTGGAGGTCTGTTGTTATGTAGAGATCTGTTACTATGTAGAGGTCTGTTACTATGTAGAGATCTGTTACTATGTAGAGGTCTGTTGTTATGTAGAGGTCTGTTACTATGTAGAGGTCTGTTACTATGTAGAGGTCTGTTGTTATGTAGAGGTCTGTTGTTATGTAGAGGTCTGTTACTATGTAGAGGTCTGTTACTATGTAGAGGTCTGTTACTATGTAGAGGTCTGTTGTTATGTAGAGGTCTGTTACTATGTAGAGGTCTGTTGTTATGTAGAGGTCTGTTACTATGTAGAGGTCTGTTGTTATGTAGAGGTCTGTTACTATGTAGAGGTCTGTTGTTATGTAGAGGTCTGTTACTATGTAGAGGTCTGTTACTATGTAGAGGTCTGTTACTATGTAGAGGTCTGTTGTTATGTAGAGGTCTGTTACTATGTAGAGGTCTGTTGTTATGTAGAGGTCTGTTACTATGTAGAGGTCTGTTGTTATGTAGAGGTCTGTTACTATGTAGAGGTCTGTTACTATGTAGAGGTCTGTTGTTATGTAGAGATCTGTTACTATGTAGAGGTCTGTTACTATGTAGAGGTCTGTTGTTATGTAGAGGTCTGTTACTATGTAGAGGTCTGTTACTATGTAGAGGTCTGTTACTATGTAGAGGTCTGTTGTTATGTAGAGGTCTGTTACTATGTAGAGGTCTGTTACTATGTAGAGGTCTGTTACTATGTAGAGGTCTGTTACTATGTGGAGGTCTGTTACTATGTAGAGGTCTGTTGTTATGTAGAGGTCTGTTACTATGTAGAGGTCTGTTGTTATGTAGAGGTCTGTTACTATGTAGAGGTCTGTTGTTATGTAGAGGTCTGTTACTATGTAGAGGTCTGTTGTTATGTAGAGATCTGTTACTATGTAGAGGTCTGTTACTATGTGGAGGTCTGTTACTATGTAGAGGTCTGTTGTTATGTAGAGGTCTGTTACTATGTAGAGGTCTGTTACTATGTAGAGGTCTGTTGTTATGTAGAGGTCTGTTACTATGTAGAGGTCTGTTGTTATGTAGAGATCTGTTACTATGTAGAGGTCTGTTGTTATGTAGAGGTCTGTTACTATGTAGAGGTCTGTTACTATGTAGAGATCTGTTACTATGTAGAGGTCTGTTGTTATGTAGAGGTCTGTTACTATGTAGAGGTCTGTTACTATGTGGAGGTCTGTTGTTATGTAGAGATCTGTTACTATGTAGAGGTCTGTTGTTATGTAGAGATCTGTTACTATGTAGAGGTCTGTTGTTATGTAGAGGTCTGTTACTATGTAGAGGTCTGTTGTTATGTAGAGATCTGTTACTATGTAGAGGTCTGTTACTATGTAGAGGTCTGTTACTATGTAGAGGTCTGTTGTTATGTAGAGATCTGTTACTATGTAGAGGTCTGTTGTTATGTAGAGATCTGTTACTATGTAGAGGTCTGTTGTTATGTAGAGATCTGTTACTATGTAGAGATCTGTTGTTATGTAGAGGTCTGTTACTATGTAGAGGTCTGTTACTATGTAGAGGTCTGTTACTATGTAGAGGTCTGTTACTATGTAGAGGTCTGTTGTTATGTAGAGATCTGTTGTTATGTAGAGGTCTGTTACTATGTAGAGGTCTGTTGTTATGTAGAGATCTGTTACTATGTAGAGGTCTGCTAATATGTGGAGGTCTGTTACTATGTAGAGGTCTGTTGTTATGTAGAGGTCTGTTGTTATGTAGAGGTCTGTTACTATGTAGAGGTCTGTTGTTATGTAGAGATCTGTTACTATGTAGAGGTCTGTTACTATGTGGAGGTCTGTTACTATGTAGAGGTCTGTTACTATGTAGAGGTCTGTTGTTATGTAGAGATCTGTTACTATGTAGAGGTCTGTTACTATGTGGAGGTCTGTTACTATGTAGAGATCTGTTACTATGTAGAGGTCTGTTGTTATGTAGAGATCTGTTACTATGTAGAGGTCTGTTGTTATGTAGAGATCTGTTACTATGTAGAGGTCTGTTGTTATGTAGAGATCTGTTACTATGTAGAGGTCTGTTGTTATGTAGAGGTCTGTTACTATGTAGAGGTCTGTTGTTATGTAGAGGTCTGTTGTTATGTAGAGGTCTGTTGTTATGTAGAGATCTGTTGTTATGTAGAGGTCTGTTACTATGTAGAGGTCTGTTGTTATGTAGAGATCTGTTACTATGTAGAGGTCTGTTGTTATGTAGAGGTCTGTTGTTATGTAGAGGTCTGTTACTATGTAGAGGTCTGTTACTATGTGGAGGTCTGTTACTATGTAGAGATCTGTTACTATGTAGAGGTCTGTTGTTATGTAGAGATCTGTTACTATGTAGAGGTCTGTTGTTATGTAGAGGTCTGTTACTATGTAGAGGTCTGTTGTTATGTAGAGGTCTGTTGTTATGTAGAGGTCTGTTGTTATGTAGAGATCTGTTGTTATGTAGAGGTCTGTTACTATGTAGAGGTCTGTTGTTATGTAGAGATCTGTTACTATGTAGAGGTCTGTTGTTATGTAGAGGTCTGTTACTATGTAGAGGTCTGTTGTAATGTAGAGGTCTGTTGTTATGTAGAGATCTGTTACTATGTAGAGGTCTGTTGTTATGTAGAGATCTGTTACTATGTAGAGGTCTGTTGTTATGTAGAGATCTGTTACTATGTAGAGGTCTGTTGTTATGTAGAGGTCTGTTGTTATGTAGAGGTCTGTTGTTATGTAGAGATCTGTTACTATGTAGAGGTCTGTTGTTATGTAGAGGTCTGTTACTATGTAGAGGTCTGTTGTTATGTAGAGGTCTGTTGTTATGTAGAGATCTGTTACTATGTAGAGGTCTGTTGTTATGTAGAGGTCTGTTACTATGTAGAGGTCTGTTGTTATGTAGAGGTCTGTTGTTATGTAGAGATCTGTTACTATGTAGAGGTCTGTTACTATGTAGAGGTCTGTTGTTATGTAGAGATCTGTTGTTATGTAGAGGTCTGTTGTTATGTAGAGGTCTGTTACTATGTAGAGGTCTGTTGTTATGTAGAGGTCTGTTACTATGTAGAGGTCTGTTACTATGTAGAGGTCTGTTGTTATGTAGAGATCTGTTGTTATGTAGAGGTCTGTTGTTATGTAGAGGTCTGTTACTATGTAGAGGTCTGTTACTATGTAGAGGTCTGTTGTTATGTAGAGATCTGTTGTTATGTAGAGGTCTGTTGTTATGTAGAGGTCTGTTACTATGTAGAGGTCTGTTGTTATGTAGAGGTCTGTTACTATGTAGAGGTCTGTTGTTATGTAGAGGTCTGTTGTTATGTAGAGGTCTGTTACTATGTAGAGGTCTGTTGTTATGTAGAGATCTGTTACTATGTAGAGGTCTGTTGTTATGTAGAGGTCTGTTACTATGTAGAGGTCTGTTGTTATGTAGAGGTCTGTTACTATGTAGAGGTCTGTTGTTATGTAGAGGTCTGTTACTATGTAGAGGTCTGTTACTATGTAGAGGTCTGTTGTTATGTAGAGATCTGTTACTATGTAGAGGTCTGTTGTTATGTAGAGGTCTGTTACTATGTAGAGGTCTGTTGTTATGTAGAGGTCTGTTACTATGTAGAGGTCTGTTGTTATGTAGAGGTCTGTTACTATGTAGAGGTCTGTTGTTATGTAGAGGTCTGTTGTTATGTAGAGATCTGTTACTATGTAGAGGTCTGTTGTTATGTAGAGGTCTGTTGTTATGTAGAGATCTGTTGTTATGTAGAGATCTGTTACTATGTAGAGGTCTGTTGTTATGTAGAGGTCTGTTGTTATGTAGAGGTCTGTTACTATGTAGAGGTCTGTTGTTATGTAGAGATCTGTTACTATGTAGAGGTCTGTTGTTATGTAGAGGTCTGTTACTATGTAGAGGTCTGTTGTTATGTAGAGATCTGTTACTATGTGGAGGTCTGTTACTATGTAGAGGTCTGTTACTATGTGGAGGTCTGTTACTATTTAGAGGTCTGTTTTTTCTTTGATGTTTAACCTATATTTATTCAGGTTTACACAGTGAAGACTTAGGAAACATTGCCAAGCCCATGTAGGCAGTGTGAAGTTGAATGAGTGCTTAAGAGAGAACAATCTTATCGTAGCTCGTCTTGGGGGATTACTGCTCCTGAGGCTTCTGCAGGTTAGCACCTTCAGATAGAGCCAACTATCCTCGAAGCTTTCCTGTTTAGGAATGACAGACTCACGTGAAGAAGTAGCAGTCCCTGAGAATTATACACATACTCATGCACACTGATGCAGACAGACACACACACACATCCAAACACACAAACACACACAAACAAATGCACACTGATACCTAAACTACTACACCACACACATAGCTACTACAAGTTACACAGACAGTACAGTTATATCAGACTGAGGCCAATAATGCAGGCTACACAGACAGAACAGTTATAAATATCAGACTGATGCTAATAATACAGGCTACAGAGACAGAACAGTTATAAATATCAGACTGATGCTAATAATACAGGCTACACAGACAGAACAGTTATAAATATCAGACTGATGCTAATAATACAGGCTACACAGACAGTATAGTTATATCAGACTGATGCTAATAATACAGACTACACAGACAGAACAGTTATAAATATCAGACTGATGCTACTAATACAGGCTACACAGACAGAACAGTTATAAATATCAGACTGATGCTAATAATACAGGCTACACAGACAGTATAATTATATCAGACTGATGCTAATAATACAGGCTACACAGACAGTATAATTATATCAGACTGATGCTAATAATACAGGCTAGACAGACAGAACAGTTCTAAATATCAGACTGATGCTAATAATTGTGAAACAATCAAGAAATAAGACCAAAAAACAGATAACTTAAGCGTGCATAACTATTCACCCCCCCAAAGTTAATTTCTTAATTATTTTTATTTCACCTTTATTTAAAACCAGGTAGGCTAGTTGAGAACAAGTTGTCATTTACAACTGCTACCTGGCCAAGATAAAGCAAAGCAGTGTGACACAAACAACAACACAGAGTTACACATGGAACAAACTAACATACAGTCAATAACACAATAGAAAAATCTATATAAAGTGTGTGAAAATGTAGTAAGATTAGGGAGGTAAGGCAATAAATATGCCATAGAAATAATTACAATTTAGTTACTAAACACTGGAGTGATAGATGTGCAGAAGATGAATGTGCTATTTACAGATGGAGCTATGTACAGGTGCAGTACAGGTGCAGTGATCTGTGAGCTGCTCTAACAGCTCGTGCTTAAAGCTAGTGAGGGAGATGTGAGTCTCCAGCTTCAGTGATTTTTGCAGTTCATTCCAGTCACTGGCAACAGAGAACTGTAAGGAGAGGCGGCCAAAGAGGAGTTGGCTTTGGGGGTGACCAGTGAGATATACCTGCTGGAGCGCGTGCTACGGGTGGGTGTTGCTATCGTGACCAGTGAGCTGAGATAAGGCGCCGCTTTACCTAGCATAGACTTATAGATGACCTGGAGCCAGTGGGTTTGGCGACGAATATGAAGCGAGGGCCAGCCAACGAGAGCATACTAGTCGCAGTGATGGGTAGTATATGGGGCTTTGGTGACAAAACGAATGGCACTGTGATAGACCACATCCAATTTGCTGAGTAGAGTGTTGGAGACTATTTTGTAAAGGACATCGCCGAAGTCAAGGATCGGTAGGATAGTCAGTTTTACGAGGGTATGTTTGGCAGCATGAGTGAAGGATGCTTTGTTGCAAAATAGGAAGCAGATTCTAGATTTAATTTGGGATTGGAGATGCTTAATGTGAGTCTGGAAGGAGAGTTTACAATCTAACCAGACACCTAGGTATTTGTAGTTGTCCACATATTCTAGGTCAGAGTAGTGATGCTTTACGGGCGGGTGGGTGAGGGCAGCGATCTGTTGAAGAGCTTGCATTTAGTTTTACTTGCATTTAAGAGCAGTTGGATGACGAGTAGGTTTTTTTCACAGCTAATACTTTGTAGATCCACCTTTTGCAGCAATTACAGCTACAAGTCTCTTGGGGTATGTCTCTATAAGCGTGCCACATCTAGCTACTGAGATTTTTGCCCATTCTTCAATGCAAAACTGCTCCAGCTCCTTCAAGTTGGATGAGTTCTGCTGGTGTACAGCAATCTTTAAGTCATACCACAGATTCTCAGTTGGATTGAGGTCTGGGCTTTGACTAGGCCATTCCAAGACATTTAAATGTTTCCCCTTAAACCACTTAATTTAGCCAACTTGAGTGTTGCTTTAGCAGTATGCTTAGGGCCATTGTCCTGCTGGAAGGTGAACCTCCGTCCCAGTCTCAAATCAATGGAAGACTGAAACAGGTTTCCCTCAAGGATTTCCCTGTATTTAGCACCATCCATCATTCCTTCAATTCTGACCAGTTTCCCTGCCGACTAAAACATCCTCACAGCATGATGCTGCCGGGATGCGCTTTCCTTGGAAAAATACAACATTTACTGTACATCAGTATTCAGACCCTTTACTTAGTTCTTTGTTGACGCACCTTTAGCAGTGAATAAAGCTTTGAGTCTTCTTTGGTATAATGCTACAAGCTTGACACACCTCTATTTCGTGGGGTATATCCCATTCTTCTCGGCAGAGCCTTTCAAACTCTGTCAGGTTGGATGGAGAGCATCGCTGCACTGCTATTTTCAGGTCTCTCCAGAGATGTTTGACCAAGTTCAAGTCCGGACATTCAGAGACTTGTTTTCGAAGCTACTCCTGCGTTGTCTTGGCTGCGTGCTTAGGGTGATTGTCCTGTTGGAAGGTGAACCTTCACCCCAGTCTGAGGTCCTGTGCGCTCTGGGGCAGGTTTTAATCAAGAATCACTCTGTACTTTGCTTCATTCCTCTTTCCCTTGATCATGACTAGTCTCCCAGTCCCTGCCTCTGATAAACATCCCTACAGCATGATGCTGCCACCACCATGCTTCGTAGTAGGGATGGTGCCAGATTTCCTCCAGACGTGATGCTTGCCATTGACGCTTGGCATTCAGGCCAAAGAGTTCAATCTTGGTGTCATCAGACCAGAGAATCTTGTTTCTCATTGTCAGAGTATTTAGGTGCCTTTTGGAAAACTCCATGCGAGCTGTAAAGTGTCTTTTTTTTGAGGAGTGGCTTCCGTCTGGCCACTTTAACATGAAGGCTTGATTGTCCATTTGGAAGGTTCTCCCAATTCCACAAAGGAACTCTGTAGCTCGATCAGAGTGACCATTGGGTTCTTGGGCACCTCCCTGAATAAGGATCTTCTCCCCCGATTGCTCAGTTTGGCTGGGCAGCCAGCTCTAGCAAAAGTCTTGGTGGTTCCAAACTTCTTCCATTTAAGACTAATGGAGGCCTCTGTGTTCTTGGGGACCTTGAATGCTGCAGAAATGTGCCTTTCCCAGATCTGTGCCTCAACTCAATCCTGTCTCTGAGCTCTACGGACAATTCCTTCGACTTCATGACTTGATTTTAGCTCTGATATGCATTGTCAACTGTGGGACCTTACATAGACAGGTTTGTTCCTTTCCAAATCATGTCCAATCATTTGAATTTACCACAATGGACTCCAATCAAGTTGTCGAAACATCTCAAGGATGATCAATGGAAATAGGATGGACCTGAGCTCAATTTCGATTCTCATAGCAAAGGGTCTGAATACTTATGTAAATAAGTTGGGGATTTCTAAAAATGTGTTTGCACTTTGGAGTATTTTTAGCATTATAGGGTTTTATGGGCCTCGCTACTTTTATAGCCTCACTACAGTTATTTTTCACTGTCTTTTTACTGTTGTTTTTATTTCTTTACTTACCTACTGTTCACCTAATATATATATATATATATATATATTTTAATTGCACTGTGGGTGTAACGGCCGTTGGTGGTGGAAGAAGGTGAGGACCAATGCGCAGCGTGGTAAGTGTCCATCTTATTAATTAAGTAAATGAACACTGAATAAAAACAACAACGTGAACGAACGGAACCGAAGCAGTTCTGTCTGGTGCAAATACAAACACTCAACAGAAAAACCCACAACTCAAGGGTGAAAACAGGCTGCCTAAGTATGGTTCTCAATCAGGGACAACGATTGACAGCTGCCTCTGATTGAGAACGATACCAGGCCAAACACAGAAATACCAAATCATAGAAAAACGAACATAGACAACCCACCCAACTCACGTCCTGACCAACTAAAACAAAGACATAACAAAATAACTAAGGTCAGAACGTGATAGTTGGTTAGAGCCTGTAGTCAAGAGGTCTGAATACTTCAAAATGCAATGTATAGGCATGTTTTTAAATGATGACAAATCATTCATTATAAAACGGTTTGCTTGGATAATCGATGCTGATTGGATGAGTGCAGGCACATTCTCCTACATCAGAATATCTGATGATATTATAAGCTGCTGTCTGAAACATCACTTGTATTTATCTCAACAAGACAAATCTTCAAACGTGGCAGGGATAAACAAGGATCACCTCCAGTGCTCGGTTGTCTCCACCAAGATTGTCCCAAAACATTTTGATTGGCTGGTTTAAAGTATTAATCTTTTCAAATTCAAATATTTGAAATAGCTCTTTGTTGACTTTTGTTGGGTGCTATTATCCTCCATCAGCACCAGCCTGTAACCTACCTGCCCTAATCTCTCTCCTGGCCCCTTACACTAAGTCTGAATTTGTACTGCTTGGTGGTAACTGAGTAACTGAGTAACTGAGCTAAATGACTACCGCCCCGTAGCACTCACTTCCGTCATTATGAAGTGCTTTGAGAGACTAGTCAAGGACCATATCACCTCCACCCTACCTGACACCCTAGACCCACTCCAATTTGCTTACCGCCCCAATAGGTCCACTGACGACGCAATCGCCATCACACTGCACACTGCCCTATCCCATTTGGACAAGAGGAATACCTATGTAAGAATGCTGTTCATCGACTACAGCTCAGCATTTTACACCATAGTACCCTCCAAACTCGTCATCAAGATCGAGACCCTGGGTCTCGACCCCACCCTGTGCAATTGGGTCCTGGACTTCCTGACGGGCCGCCCCCAGGTGGTGAGGGTAGGTAACAACATCTCCACCCCGCTGATCCTCAACACTGGGTCCCCACAACGGTGCGTTCTCAGCCCTCTCCTGTACTCCCTGTTCAACCACGACTGCGTGGCCATGCACGCCTCCAACTCAATCATCAAGTTTATGGACGACACTAGACTAGTAGGCTTGATTACCAACAATGACGAGATGGCCTACAGGGAGGAGGTGAGGGTCCTCGGAGTGTGGTGTCAGGAAAATAACCTCACACTCAACGTCAACAAAACAAAGGAGATGATCGTCGACTTCAGGAAACAGCAGAGGGAGCAGCCCCCTATCTACATTGATGGGACAGTAGTGGAGAGGGTGGAAAGTTTTAAGTTCCTCGGCGTACACATCACGGACAAACTGAAATCGTCCACGCACACAGACAGCGTGGTGGAGAAGAGGCTGAAGAAATTCGGCTTGTCACCAAAAACACTGCTCCGCCCATAACCTCAGGGCTCTCCAGAGGGTAGTGAGGTCTGCACAACGTATCACCGGGTGCAAACTATCTCTCCTCCAGGACACCTACACCACCCGATGTCACAGGAAGGCCAAAAATATAATCAATGACAACAACCACCCGAGCCACTGCCTGTTCACACCGATATCATCCAGAAGGCGTGGTCAGTACAGGTGCATCAAAGCTGGGACCGAGAGACTGAAAAACAGCTTCTATCTCAAGGCCATCAGACTGTTAAACAGTCATCACTAACATTGAGTGGCTGCTGCCAACATACTGACTTAACTCTAGCTACTTTAATAATGTTTACATACCCTATATTACTCATTTCATATGTATATACGGTACTCTATACCATCTACTGCATCTTGCTTATGCCGTTCGGCCATCACTCATTCCTATACTGTATTTTTATCTACATATTCGTATTCATTCCTTTACACTTAGTTGTTGGTAGTTGTTGTGAAATTGTTAGGTTAGATTACTTGTTAGATATTACTGCACAGTCGGAACTAGAAGCCCAAGCATTTCGCTACACTCACATTAACATCTGCTAACCATGTGTATGTGACAAATAAAATTTGATTTGATTTGACCTAAACTGGGACATGCTTAAACCACCTGCCCAAGTCCTAAAGCAATGGGAATCTTTCTCAGATTATTACCAATGTATGACACCAAACACCCAGAAAAGACTACTCTCCTCAAAGTTATCCTCACAAATAATACTGATAGGTATCAGTCTGGTGTTTTCTGTAATGACCTTAGTGATCACTGTTTTACAGACTGTGTTTGTAATGGCTGCTCAGTGAAACAACCTGTCCTGATTTGTCATAGACGCATGCTAAAAAACTTTAATGAGCAAGCCTTCCTTCATGAACTGGCCTCTCTGTAAATCGGGACAGAATTAACTTGATCCCCTCTGTCGAAGACGCTTGGACCTTCTTTTTTGATATTTTCAGTGGGATTGTTAACAAACACGCCCCCATAATGAAAATGAGAACTAATAACAGGTTCAGCCCCTGGTTCGACCGTGATCTTAGAGAGTTACTCAACCTCAAGAAGTGCATTTGGCGAAAGGCTCGGCACAAGCATACTTAAGCTGACTGGCTCTCAATAAGGCAAATGAGAAATAAGTGAACTAAGGCTATCCGGAAGGCCAAAGTTAGTTACTTTAAGGAGCAGTACTCTGTAGCACTCTCTGTAGGTCTAACCCCAAGAAGTTCTGGAAAACGGTTAAAGACCTGGAGAATAAACCCTCCTCCTCACATCTGCACATGTCCCTTAATGTTGATGACGTGGTTGTTACTGACAAGAAGCACATGGCTGAGCTCTTTAATCACCACTTCATTAAGTCAGGATTCCTATTTGACTCAGCCATGCCTCCTTGTCCGTCCAACATTTGAGAGCTCCTGTGCTACCACCGAAGCATACTCCTGGGCTACAATATCCGGACCCCTTCTACAGCCGGTATGGGGCATGGAACCCCGCAGATCCCCTAAGACTGGAATACCGACATATTCAGCCCGAGGACTCCAACAGGCCCCTCAGGCGCGACGCCCGCTGAAGGCCCATTATGCTAACCAGCTAGGCCTGCTAGCTACCTAGAGCTACTTGGAACCCTACTAATTCCACGACCGGTCTATCGACGTCACCTCATGAAGAGGCAAAAACAGACTTAACCCCATCGCGACGTCCCTCAAAGGCTAACTTTCTAGCCCCTGCTATCTGCTTGCTTGCTAACACGGCCTGCTAACTGCTAGCCTGCCCCGGTCTACTAACTGCTAGCTTGTTTAGCCCCGGCCTAACTGTCTGAATCGCCGTGTCCCCAGCCAGCCCAACCACACACTGGACCCATATTTATTTTATTTTCATTTCGATTTTTTAAATTCGATTATACCTTCCGGTAACCTGCCTCACCCAATGTGATATTGAATTTTTTATTTTAGAATACATTCAAGAACCTCCAGAAGCTAACCAGCTAATTAGCTACAAGCTGTTTAGTCATTGTTAGCCACTGCTAGCGGCTTTTACCTTCTGCACAGCCAGCCCTGGTTTTAGCCTGGATAATACTCGCCAGTCTACCAGTATCGAACTGTCTCTCCACAACAACGCCGGATTCCTGCCGTAATTCCTGGACCACTACTTCTGATCTTCACAGCTAGCTTGCACCCAGTACCGAAGCTATCTCTGAGGCCCACCTCCCGGCCTACTCAGCTGTTCACCCGAACCCCACTCATACACGGCTAGAGCTCAATACTCCACTGGATCCTTGCTGTAAACTCTGGACCTTGGCTAACGCCACTGCCACGAAGCTAGCACCAGTTAGCCGTGAGCCAGGCCCATCTCCCTGCTAGCAAACTAAATTCTACAATACCTCTTTCGCCATCTGGCTTGGATACTCTGTCGACATGGCCCCCGCCGCACCACCATGACTGGTCTGCCGACGAATACTCCATCCGCAGTGCCTTCAACTGGCCTCCGTCTGAGACCCCCCTACCACCCCCGGGCTACTAACTTTAAACACTGTGTCGCCCGCGTGATAGCGTAGAGGCGGCTTCCCTGTTCCATCTACTGCTGCCCCCTGGACGCTATGATCACTTGGCTACATAGCTGATGCCTGCTCGACTGTCCATTAATCACGGTACTCCATTCTGTTTATTTATTTTTTAATCTGTCGGCCCCAGCCGCAAACTCAGGCTCTGTGTGTATTTAATCCGACCCTCTCTGCCTAGTCATCGCCATTTTACCTGCTGTTGTTGTGTTAGCTGACTAGCTGGTGTTTTAGCTAGCTCTCCCAATCAAGACCTACGATTACTTTATGCTTCGCTGTATGTCTCTCTCAAATATCAATATGCCTTGTATGCTGTTGTTCAGGTTAGTTATCATTGTTTTAGTTTACAATGGAGCCCCTAGTTCCACTCCTCACACCTCTGATACCTCCTTTGTCCCACCTCCCACACATGCGGTGACCTCACCCATTACAACCAGCATGTCCAGAGATACTACCTCTCTTATCATCACCCAGTGCCTGGGCTTACCCCCGCTGAACCCGCACACCACCATACCCGTTTGCACATTATTCCCTGAATCTATTCTACCACGCCCAGAAATCTGCTCCTTGTATTCCTTGTCCCCAACGCTCTAGGTGACCAGTTTTGATAGCCTTTAGCCGCACCCTCATCCTACTCCTCCATTCCTCGGGTGACGTGGAGGTTAACCTAGGCCCTGCATGTCCCCAGGCACCCTCATTTGTTGACTTCTGTGATCGAAAAAGCCTTGGTTTCATGCATCTCAACATCAGAAGCCTCCCCCCCTAAGTTTGTTTTACTCACTGTTATAGCACACTCTGCCAACCCTGATGTCCTTGCCGTGTCTGAATCCTGGCTTAGGAAGGCCACCAAAAATTCTGAGATTTCCATACCCAACAATAACACTTTCCGTCAAGATAGAACTGCCAAAGGGGGAAGAGTTGCAATCTACTGCAGAGATAGCCTGCAAAGTTATCTCATACTTTCCAGGTCTATGCCCAAACAGTTCGAAATTCAAATTTTAAAAATCAATCTCTCCAGAAATAAGTCTCTCACTGTTGCCGCCTGCTACCGACCCCCCTCAGTTCCCAGCTGTGCCCTGGACACCATCTGTGAATTGATCACCCCCCATCTAGCTTCAGAGTGTGTTCTGTTAGGTGACCTAAACTGGGATATGCTTAACACCCCGGCAGTCCTACAATCTAAGCTAGATGCCCTCAATCTCACACAAATCATCAAGGAACCCACCAGGTACAACCCTAAATCCGTAAACATGGGCACCCTAATTGACATTATCCTGACCAACTTGCCCTCCAAATACACCTCTGCTGTCTTCAATCAGGATCTCAGCGACCACTGCCTCATTGCCTGTATCCGCTACGGTGACCACCCCTCATCATTGTCAAACGTTTCCTAAAACACTTCTGCGAGAAGGCCTTTCTAATCGATCTGTCCTGGGTATCCTGGAAGGATATTGACCTCATCCCGTCAGTTGAGGATGCCTGGTCCTTCTTTCAAAGTAACTTCCTCACCATCTTAGACAAGCATGCTCTGTTCAAAAAATGCAGAACTAAGAACAGATACAGCCCTTGGGTCACTCCAGACCTGACTGCCATCGACCAGCACAAAAACATCCTGTGGCGGACTGCAATAGCATCTAAATAGTCCCCACGATATGCAACTGTTCAGGGAAGTCAGGAACCAATACACGCAGTCAGGCAGGAAAGCAAAGGCCAGCTTTTTCAAGCAGAAATTTGCATCCTGTAGCTCTAACTCCAAAAAGTTCTGGGACACTGTAAAGTCCATGGAGAAAAGAGCACCTCCTCCCACCTGCCCACTGCACTGAGGCTAGGTAACACGGTCCCCACCGATAAATCAATGATAATCGAAAACTTAAACGGCTTGCCATGCCTTCCTCCTCGCTACTCCAGCCTCGGCCAAACCCCCCCCCCCCAGGTAGCAGATGTTCTGAAAGAGCTTCAAAACGTGGACCCATACAAATCAGCTGGGCTTGACAATCTGGACCCTCTATTTCTGAAACTGTCCGCCGCCATTGTCGCAACCCCTATTACCAGCCTGTTCAACCTCTCCTTTGTATCATCTGAGATCCCCAAGGATTGGAAAGATGCCGCGGTCATCCCCCTCTTCAAAGGGGGAGACACCCTGGACCCAAACTGTTACAGACCTATATCCATCCTGCCCTGCCTATCTAAGGTCTTTGAAAACCAAGTCAACAAACAGATCACTGACCATCTCAAATCCCACCGTACCTTCTCTGCTGTGCAATCCGGTTTCCGAGCCGGTCACGGGTTCACCTCAGCCATGCTCAAGTTACTAAACGATATCATAACCGCCATCGATAAAATACAGTACTGTGCTGCCGTCTTCATCGACCTGGCCAAGGCTTTCGACTCTGTCAATCACCATATTCTTATCGGCAGACTCAGTAGCCTCGGTTTTTCTAATGACTGCCTTGCCTGGTTCACCAACTACTTTGCAGACAGAGTTCAGTGTGTCAAATAGGAGGGCATGTTGTCCGGTCCTCTGGCAGTCTCTATGGGGGTACCACAGGGTTAAATTCTCGGGCCGACTCTTTTCTCTGTATATATCAATGATGTTGCTCTTGCTGCGGGCGATTCCCTGATCCACCTCTACGCAGACGACACCATTCTGTATACGTCTGGCCCTTCCTTGGACACTGTGCTATCTAACCTCCAAACGAGCTTCAATGCCATACAGCACTCCTTTCATGGCCTCCAACTGCTCTTAAACGCTAGTAAAACCAAATGCATGCTTTTCAACCGTTCGCTGCCTGCAACCGCACGCCCGACTAGCAATACCAACCTGGATGGTTCCGACCTAGAATATGTGGACATCTATAAGTACCTAGGTGTCTGGCTAGACTGCAAACTCTCCTTCCAGACTCATATCAAACATCTCCAATCCAAAATCAAACCTAGAGTCGGCTTTCTATTCCGCAACAAAGCCTCCTTCACTCACGCCGCAAAACTTACCCTAGTAAAACTGACTATCCTACCGATCCTCGACTTCGGCGATGTCATCTACAAAATAGCTTCCAATACTCTACTCAGCAAACTGGATGCAGTCTATCACAGTGCCATCCGTTTTGTTACTAAAGCACCTTATACCACCCACCACTGCGACCTGTATGCTCTAGTCGGCTGGCCCTCGCTACATGTTCATCGCCAGACCCACTGACTCCAGGTCATCTACAAGTCTACGCTAGGTAAAGCTCCGCCTTATCTCAGTTCACTGGTCACGAAGGCAACACCCACTTTCTCCAGCAGGTGTATCTCACTGATCATCCCTAAAGCCAACACCTCATTTGGCCTCCTTTCCTTCCAGTTCTCTGCTTCCTGCGACTGGAACAAATTGCAAAAATCTCTGAAGTTGCAGACCTTTATCTCCCTCACCAACTTTAAACATCTGCTATCTGAGCAGCTAACCGATCGCTGCAGCTGTACATAGTCCATCGGTAAATAGCCCACACAATTTACCTACCTCATCCCCATACTGTTTATATTTATTTACTTTTCTGCTCTTTTGCACACCAGTATCTCTACCTGTACATGACCATCTGATCATGTATCACTCCAGTGTTAATCTGCTAAATTGTAATTACTTGCTACTATGGCCTATTTATTGCTTTACCTCCTCATGCCTTTTGCACACAATGTATATAGATTATTTTTTTCTACTGTGTTATTGACTTGTTAATTGTTTACTCCATGTGTAACTCTGTGTTGTCTGTTCACACTGCTATGCTTTATCTTGGCAGGTCGCAGTTGCAAATGAGAACTTGTTCTCAACTGGCCTACCTGGTTAAATAAAGGTGTTCTGAACTAGCCTACCTGGTTAAATAAAGGCGTTCTGAACTAGCCTCCCTGGTTAAATAAAGGTGTTCTGAACTAGCCTACCTGGTTAAATAAAGGTGAAATAAAAAAAATATTAAAAAAATCTCTTCATTCAAAGAATCATGGACACTCTTACTGATAGTAAGAACTATGGTTAAATAAAGGTGTTCTGAACTAGCCTACCTCTCCCCCATCTCTCTCCAAAGAATCATGGACACTCTTACTGATAGTGGTGGTTGCTTTGTGTGATGTATTGTTGTCTCTACCTTCTTGCCCTTTGTGCTGTTGTCTGTGCCCAATAATGTTTGTACCATGTTTTGTGCTTCTACCATGTTGTGTTGCTACCATGATGTTGTCATGTTCTGTTGCTACCATGTTGTTGTCATGTTTCTGTACAGCACTTTGAGATATCAGCTGATGTACGAAGGGCTATATAAATACATATGATTTGATTTTGATTTGATTTGATGTTGTGTTGCTACCATGCTGTTGTGATGTTGTTTTGCTACCATGTTGTTGTGATGTTGTGTTGCTACCATGTTGTTGTGATGTTGTGTTGCTACCATGTTGTTGTGATGTTGTGTTGCTACCATGTTGTTGTCATGTTGTGTTGCTACCATGTTGTTGTCATGTTGTGTTGCTACCATGTTGTTGTCATGTTGTGTTGCTACCATGTTGTTGTCATGTTGTGTTGCTACCATGTTGTTGTCATGTTGTGTTGCTACCATGTTGTTGTCATGTTCTGTTGCTACCATGTTGTTGTCATGTTGTGTTGCTACCATGTTGTTGTCATGTTCTGTTGCTACCATGTTGTTGTCATGTTGTGTTGCTACCATGTTGTTGTCATGTTCTGTTGCTACCATGTTGTTGTCATGTTGTGTTGCTACCATGTTGTTGTCATGTTCTGTTGCTACCATGTTGTTGTCATGTTCTGTTGCTACCATGTTGTTGTGATGTTGTGTTGCTACCATGTTGTTGTCATGTTCTGTTGCTACCATGATGTTGTCATGTTGTGCTGCTACCATGTTGTTGTCATGTTCTGTTGCTACCATGATGTTGTCATGTTGTGCTGCTACCATGTTGTTGTCATGTTGTGTTGCTACCATGTTGTTGTCATGTGTTGCTGCCTTGCTATATTGTTGTCTAAGGTCTCTCTTTATGTTGTGTTGTCTCTTTTGTTTTGTCCTGCACATATATTTGATGTATTTATTTTTAATCCCAGCCCCCGTTCCCCCAGTAGGCCTTTTTCGTAGTCCGTCATTGTAAATAAGAAGTTGTTCTTAAGTTAAATTAAGGTTAAATAAAATAAAATCAATTAAACAATGTATAGTGACAGCCTAACTCAGACTTGGGGAAATATGAGAGGAGATAAAATATACTATAGAAATGTGTTGGTCATCAGACAGCAGAGAGAGAAGAGTGAGCCAGTCCCTTCATGAGCTTGTGAGACAACTCAGAGACACACTCACAGCTCAGCATCAGTTCCTCTGCCTCTTTTCAGAACCAGCTGATTGAAGACACACAACTCTTCTCTCTGAGCTGTCCTGGTCTACAAAATCTCTCCCCTCTCTCCCCCCTCTCTCCTCTCTCTCTGATCATAACTAAATCCCCCCCCCTCTCTCCTCTCTCTGATCACTCCTAAATCTCTCTCCCCTCTCCCCCTCTCGTATCTCTCTGATCGCTCCTAAATCTCTCCCACTCTCTCCTCTCTCTCTGATCATTCCTAAATCTCACCCCCCCTCTCACCTCTCTCTCTGATCATTCCTAAATCTCTCTCCCCTCTCCCCCGCTCCTCTCTCTGATCCCTCCTATCTCTCTCCCCTCTCCCTCTCTCCTCTCTCTCTGATCCCTCCTAACTCTCTCCCCTCTCCCCACTCTCTCCTCTCTCTCTGATCCCTCCCATCTCTCTCCTCTCTCCCCCTCTCGTATCTCTCTGATCCCTCCTAACTCTCTCTCCCCCTCTCGTATCTCTCTGATCCCTCCTAACTCTCTCTCCCCCTCTCGTATCTCTCTGATCCCTCCTAACTTTCTCTCCCCCTCTCGTATCTCTCTGATCCCTCCTAACTCTCTCTCCCCCTCTCGAATCTCTCTGATCCCTCCTAACTCTCTCTCCCCCTCTCGTATCTCTCTGATCCCTCCTAACTTTCTCTCCCCCTCTCGTATCTCTCTGATCCCTCCTAACTCTCTCTCCCCCTCTCGAATCTCTCTGATCCCTCCTAACTCTCTCTCTCCCTCTCGTATCTCTCTGATCCCTCCTAACTCTCTCTCCCCCTCTCGTATCTCTCTGATCCCTCCTAACTTTCTCTCCCCCTCTCGTATCGCTCTGATCCCTCCTAACTCTCTCTCCCTCTCGTATCTCTCTGATCCCTCCTAACTCTCTCTCCCCCTCTCGTATCTCTCTGATCCCTCCTATCTCTCTCCCCTCTCCCCCTCTCCTCTCTCTCTGATCCCTCCTATCTCTCTCATCTCTCCCCCTCTCCTCTCTCTCCTCTCTCTCTGATCCCTCCTATCTCTCTCCCTTCTCCCCCTCTCCTCTCTCTCTGATCCCTCCTAACCCTCTCCCCCCTCTCTCCTCTTTCTCTGAACCCCTAACTCTCTCCCCTCTCCTCTCTCTCTGATTCCTCCTAACTATCTCCCCTCTCCCCCTCTCGTATCTCTCTAATCCCTCCCCACTCTCTCCTCTCTCTCTGATCACTGATAAATCTCTCTCCCCCTCTCGTATCTCTCTGATCCCTCCTATCTCTCCCCCCTCTCCCCTCTCTCCTCTTTCTCTGAACCCCTAACTCTCTCCCCTCTCCTCTCTCTCTGATTCCTCCTAGCTATCTCCCCTCTCCCCCTCTCGTATCTCTCTAATCCCTCCCCACTCTCTCCTCTCTCTCTGATCACTGATAAATCTCTCTCCCCCTCTCGTATCTCTCTGATCCCTCCTATCTCTCCCCCCTCTCCCCTCTCTCCTCTCTCTCTGATCCCTCCTAACTCTCTCTTCCCCTCTAGTATCTCTCTGATCCCTCCTATCTCTCTCCCATCTCCCCCTCCCATCTCTCTCTGATCCCTCCTATCTCTCTCCCCTCTCCCCCTCTCATCTCCCTCTGATCCCTGCTATCTCTCTCCTCTCTCCCCCTCTCCTCTCTCTCCTCTCTCTCTGATCCCTCCTATCTCTCTCCCCTCTCCCCCTCTCATCTCTCTCTGATTCCTCCTATCTCTCTCCCCTCTCCCCCTCTCATCTCTCTCTGATCCTTCCTATCTCTCTCCCCTCTCGCCCTCTCCTCTCTCTCTGGTCCCTCCTATCTCTTGCCTCTCTCCCCCTCTCCCCCCTCTCCTCTCTCTCTGATCCCTCCTATCTCTCTCCCATCTCCCCCTCTCATCTCTCTCCTCTCTCTGATCCCTCCAATCTCTCTCTCTCCCCCTCTCCTCTCTCCCCTCTCCTCTCTCTCTGATGCCTCATATCTCTCTCACCTCTCCCCCTCTCCTCTCTCTCCTCTCTCTGATCACTCCTAACTCTCTCTCCCCTCTCCTCTCTCTCTGATCACTCCTAACTCTCTCTCTCCCCTCTCCTCTCTCTCTGATCCCTCCTATCTCTCTCACCTCTCCCCCTCTCCTCCGTCTCCTCTCTCTCTGATCCCTCCTATCTCTCCCCTCTCATCTCTCTCTGATCCCTCCTATCTCTCTCCCCTCTCCCCCTCTCATCTCTCTCCGATACCTCCTATCTCTCTCCCCTCTCCCCCTCTCATCTCTCTCTGATCCCTCCTATCGCTCTCCCCTCTCTCCTCTCTCTCTGATCCCTCCTATCTCTCCCCTCTCCCCCTCTCCTCTCTCTCTGATCCCTCCTATCTCTCTCATCTCTCCCCCTCTCCTCTCTCTCCTCTCTCTCTGATCCCTCCTATCTCTCTCCCTTCTCCCCCTCTCCTCTCTCTGATCCCTCCTAACCCTCTCCCCCCTCTCTCCTCTTTCTCTGAACCCCTAACTCTCTCCCCTCTCCTCTCTCTCTGATTCCTCCTAACTATCTCCCCTCTCCCCCTCTCGTATCTCTCTAATCCCTCCCCACTCTCTCCTCTCTCTCTGATCCCTCCTAACTCTCTCTCCCCCTCTCGTATCTCTCTGATCCCTCCTATCTCTCTCCCCTCTCCCCCTCTCCTCTCTCTCTGATCCCTCCTATCTCTCTCATCTCTCCCCCTCTCCTCTCTCTCCTCTCTCTCTGATCCCTCCTATCTCTCTCCCTTCTCCCCCTCTCCTCTCTCTCTGATCCCTCCTAACCCTCTCCCCCCTCTCTCCTCTTTCTCTGAACCCCTAACTCTCTCCCCTCTCCTCTCTCTCTGATTCCTCCTAACTATCTCCCCTCTCCCCCTCTCGTATCTCTCTAATCCCTCCCCACTCTCTCCTCTCTCTCTGATCACTGATAAATCTCTCTCCCCCTCTCGTATCTCTCTGATCCCTCCTATCTCTCCCCCCTCTCCCCTCTCTCCTCTTTCTCTGAACCCCTAACTCTCTCCCCTCTCCTCTCTCTCTGATTCCTCCTAACTATCTCCCCTCTCCCCCTCTCGTATCTCTCTAATCCCTCCCCACTCTCTCCTCTCTCTCTGATCACTGATAAATCTCTCTCCCCCTCTCGTATCTCTCTGATCCCTCCTATCTCTCCCCCCTCTCCCCTCTCTCCTCTCTCTCTGATCCCTCCTAACTCTCTCTCCCCCTCTAGTATCTCTCTGATCCCTCCTATCTCTCTCCCATCTCCCCCTCCCATCTATCTCTGATCCCTCCTATCTCTCTCCCCTCTCCCCCTCTCATCTCCCTCTGATCCCTGCTATCTCTCTCCTCTCTCCCCCTCTCCTCTCTCTCCTCTCTCTCTGATCCCTCCTATCTCTCTCCCCTCTCCCCCTCTCATCTCTCTCTGATTCCTCCTATCTCTCTCCCCTCTCCCCCTCTCATCTCTCTCTGATCCTTCCTATCTCTCTCCCCTCTCGCCCTCTCCTCTCTCTCTGGTCCCTCCTATCTCTTGCCTCTCTCCCCCTCTCCCCCCTCTCCTCTCTCTCTGATCCCTCCTATCTCTCTCCCCTCTCCCCCTCTCCTCTCTCTCCTCTCTCTGATCCCTCCAAACTCTCTCTCTCCCCCTCTCCTCTCTCCCCTCTCCTCTCTCTCTGATGCCTCATATCTCTCTCACCTCTCCCCCTCTCCTCTCTCTCCTCTCTCTGATCACTCCTAACTCTCTCTCCCCTCTCCTCTCTCTCTGATCACTCCTAACTCTCTCTCTCCCCTCTCCTCTCTCTCTGATCCCTCCTATCTCTCTCACCTCTCCCCCTCTCCTCCGTCTCCTCTCTCTCTGATCCCTCCTATCTCTCCCCTCTCATCTCTCTCTGATCCCTCCTATCTCTCTCCCCTCTCCCCCTCTCATCTCTCTCCGATACCTCCTATCTCTCTCCCCTCTCCCCCTCTCATCTCTCTCTGATCCCTCCTATCGCTCTCCCCTCTCTCCTCTCTCTCTGATCCCTCCTATCTCTCCCCTCTCCCCCTCTCCTCTCTCTCTGATCCCTCCTATCTCTCTCATCTCTCCCCCTCTCCTCTCTCTCCTCTCTCTCTGATCCCTCCTATCTCTCTCCCTTCTCCCCCTCTCCTCTCTCTCTGATCCCTCCTAACCCTCTCCCCCCTCTCTCCTCTTTCTCTGAACCCCTAACTCTCTCCCCTCTCCTCTCTCTCTGATTCCTCCTAACTATCTCCCCTCTCCCCCTCTCGTATCTCTCTAATCCCTCCCCACTCTCTCCTCTCTCTCTGATCACTGATAAATCTCTCTCCCCCTCTCGTATCTCTGTGATCCCTCCTATCTCTCCCCCCTCTCCCCTCTCTCCTCTCTCTCTGATCCCTCCTAACTCTCTCTCCCCCTCTAGTATCTCTCTGATCCCTCCTATCTCTCTCCCATCTCCCCCTCCCATCTCTCTCTGATCCCTCCTATCTCTCTCCCCTCTCCCCCTCTCATCTCCCTCTGATCCCTGCTATCTCTCTCCTCTCTCCCCCTCTCCTCTCTCTCCTCTCTCTCTGATCCCTCCTATCTCTCTCCCCTCTCCCCCTCTCATCTCTCTCTGATTCCTCCTATCTCTCTCCCCTCTCCCCCTCTCATCTCTCTCTGATCCTTCCTATCTCTCTCCCCTCTCGCCCTCTCCTCTCTCTCTGGTCCCTCCTATCTCTTGCCTCTCTCCCCCTCTCCCCCCTCTCCTCTCTCTCTGATCCCTCCTATCTCTCTCCCCTCTCCCCCTCTCCTCTCTCTCCTCTCTCTGATCCCTCCAAACTCTCTCTCTCCCCCTCTCCTCTCTCCCCTCTCCTCTCTCTCTGATGCCTCATATCTCTCTCACCTCTCCCCCTCTCCTCTCTCTCCTCTCTCTGATCACTCCTAACTCTCTCTCCCCTCTCCTCTCTCTCTGATCACTCCTAACTCTCTCTCTCCCCTCTCCTCTCTCTCTGATCCCTCCTATCTCTCTCACCTCTCCCCCTCTCCTCCGTCTCCTCTCTCTCTGATCCCTCCTATCTCTCCCCTCTCATCTCTCTCTGATCCCTCCTATCTCTCTCCCCTCTCCCCCTCTCATCTCTCTCCGATACCTCCTATCTCTCTCCCCTCTCCCCCTCTCATCTCTCTCTGATCCCTCCTATCGCTCTCCCCTCTCTCCTCTCTCTCTGATCCCTCCTATCTCTCCCCTCTCCCCCTCTCCTCTCTCTCTGATCCCTCCTATCTCTCTCATCTCTCCCCCTCTCCTCTCTCTCCTCTCTCTCTGATCCCTCCTATCTCTCTCCCTTCTCCCCCTCTCCTCTCTCTCTGATCCCTCCTAACCCTCTCCCCCCTCTCTCCTCTTTCTCTGAACCCCTAACTCTCTCCCCTCTCCTCTCTCTCTGATTCCTCCTAACTATCTCCCCTCTCCCCCTCTCGTATCTCTCTAATCCCTCCCCACTCTCTCCTCTCTCTCTGATCACTGATAAATCTCTCTCCCCCTCTCGTATCTCTGTGATCCCTCCTATCTCTCCCCCCTCTCCCCTCTCTCCTCTCTCTCTGATCCCTCCTAACTCTCTCTCCCCCTCTAGTATCTCTCTGATCCCTCCTATCTCTCTCCCATCTCCCCCTCCCATCTCTCTCTGATCCCTCCTATCTCTCTCCCCTCTCCCCCTCTCATCTCCCTCTGATCCCTGCTATCTCTCTCCTCTCTCCCCCTCTCCTCTCTCTCCTCTCTCTCTGATCCCTCCTATCTCTCTCCCCTCTCCCCCTCTCATCTCTCTCTGATTCCTCCTATCTCTCTCCCCTCTCCCCCTCTCATCTCTCTCTGATCCGTCCTATCTCTCTCCCCTCTCGCCCTCTCCTCTCTCTCTGGTCCCTCCTATCTCTTGCCTCTCTCCCCCTCTCCCCCCTCTCCTCTCTCTCTGATCCCTCCTATCTCTCTCCCCTCTCCCCCTCTCCTCTCTCTTCTGTCTCTGATCCCTCCAAACTCTCTCTCTCCCCCTCTCCTCTCTCCCCTCTCCTCTCTCTCTGATGCCTCATATCTCTCTCACCTCTCCCCCTCTCCTCTCTCTCCTCTCTCTGATCACTCCTAACTCTCTCTCCCCTCTCCTCTCTCTCTGATCACTCCTAACTCTCTCTCTCACCTCTCCTCTCTCTCTGATCCCTCCTATCTCTCTCACCTCTCCCCCTCTCCTCCGTCTCCTCTCTCTCTGATCCCTCCTATCTCTCCCCTCTCCTCTCTCTCTGATCACTCCTATCTCTCTCCCCTCTCCCCCTCTCATCTCTCTCCGATACCTCCTATCTCTCTCCCCTCTCCCCCTCTCATCTCTCTCTGATCCCTCCTATCGCTCTCCCCTCTCTCCTCTCTCTCTGATCCCTCCTATCTCTCCCCTCTCCCCCTCTCCTCTCTCTGATCCCTCCTATATCTCTCCCCTCTCATCTCTCTCCGATCCCTCCTATCTCTCTCCCCTCTCCCCTTCTCTCTCTGATCCCTCCTATCTCTCTCCCCTCTCCCCCTCTCATCGCTCTCTGATCCCTCCTATCGCTCTCCCCTCTCTCCTTTCTCTCTGATCACTCCTAACTCTCTCCCCTCTCCTCTCTCTCTGATCCCTCCTATCTCTCTCACCTCTCCCCCTCTCCTCCGTCTCCTCTCTCTCTGATCCCTCCTATCTCTCCCCTCTCCCCCTCTCATCTCTCTCTGATCCCTCCTATCTCTCTCCCCTCTCCCCCTCTCCTCTCTCTGATCCCTCCTATCTCTCTCCCCTCTCCCCCTCTCATCTCTCTCCGATCCCTCCTATCTCTCTCCCCTCTCCCCCTCTCCTCTCTCTGATCCCTCCTATCTCTCTCCCCTCTCCCCCTCTCCTCTCTCTGATCCCTCCTAACTCTCTCTCTCCCCCTCTCCTCTCTCTCCCCTCTCTCCTCTCTCTCTGATCCCTCCTATCTCTCCCCCATCTCCTCTCTCTCTGATCCCTCCTATCTCTCTCCCCTCTCTCCCTCTCCTCTCTCTCCTCTCTCTGATCCCTCCTAACTCTCTCTCTCCCCCTCTCCTCTCTCTCCTCTCTCTCTGATCCCTCCTAACTCTCTCCTCTCTCCTCTCTCTCTGATCCCTCCTATCTCTCTCCCCTCTCCCCCTCTCCTCTCTCTCCTCTCTCTCAGATCACTCCTAACTCTCTCTCCCCCTCTCCTCTCTCTCCCCTCTCTCCTCTATCTCTGATCCCTCCTATCTCTCCCCCTCTCCTCTCTCTCGGATCCCTCCTATCTCTCTCCCCTCTCTCCCTCTCCTCTCTCTCCTCTCTCTGATCCCTCCTAACTCTCTCTCTCCCCCTCTCCTCTCTCTCTGATCCCTCCTAACTCTCTCCTCTCTCCTCTCTCTCTGATCCCTCCTATCTCTCTCCCCCTCTCTCCTCTTTCTGATCCCTCCTATCTCTCCCCCCCCCTCTCCTCTCTCTCTGAACCCTCCTATCTCTCTCCCCCTCTCATCTCTCTCTTATCCATCTTAACTCTGACATCTGGTTCAGGATGTTGATCCAGAGGGTAAATATGTTAAGGGAGATATAATAACATTTGGATTTCATTTTGTTGAACTTTTTCAATCATGCACACATTTGGGAGGTGGAACTAGAATATGATAAAGACCTGGGCTCCGATCAAACCTTAGAAAAAGATCTGGTCTCCATTCACATGTTAGACAAAGACCTGGGCTCCAATCACATGTTAGACCAAGCCCTGGGCTCCTATCACATCCTAGAAAAATACCTGGGCTCCAATCACATCTTAGAAAAAGATCTGAGCTCCAATCACATGTTAGACAAAGACCTGGGCTCCAATCACATCTTAGTTGGGAGGTGGGAGGTAGCATCTCTATTCAAAATCTGATGGTTGACCCTCTAATCAATATCTGATGGTAGCATCTCTAATCAATATCTGATGGTAGCATCTCTATTCATTATCTGATGGTAGCATCTCTATTCAATATCTGATGATAGCATCTCTATTCAATATCTGATGGTAGCATCTCTATTCAATATCTGATGGTAGCATCTCGATTCAATATCTGATGGTAGCATCTCTATTCAATATCTGATGGTAGCATCTCTATTCAATATCTGATGGTAGCATATCTATTCAATATCTGATGGTAGCATCTCTATTCAATATCTGATGGTAGCATATCTATTCAATATCTGATGGTAGCATCTCTAATCAATATTTGATGGTAGCATCTCTAATCTATATCTGATGGTAGCATCTCTATTCAATATCTGATTGTAGCATCTCTATTCAATATCTGATTGTAGCATATCTATTCGATATCTGATGGTAGCATCTCTAATCAATATCTGATGGTAGCATCTCTAATCAATATCTGATGGTAGCATCTCTATTCAATATCTGATGGTAGCATATCTATTCAATATCTGATGGTAGCATATCTATTCAATATCTGATGGTAGCACCTCTATTCAATATATGATGGTAGCATCTCTAATCAAATTCTGATGGTAGCACCTCTATTCAATATCGGATGGTAGCATATCTATTCAATATCTGATGATAGCATCTCTAATCAATATCTGATGGTAGCATCTCTAATCATTATCTGATGGTAGCATCTCTAATCAATATCTGATGGTAGCATATCTATTCGATATCTGATGGTAGCATCTCTATTAGCCTAGTGGTTAGAGCATTGGACTAGTAACCAGAAGGTTGCAAGTTCAAACCCCCGAGCTGACAAGGTACAAATCTGTCATTCTGCCCCTGAACAGGCAGTTAACCCACTGTTCCTAGGCCGTCATTGAAAATAAGTATTTGTTCTTAACTGACTTGCCTAGTTAAATAAAGGTAAAAATTCAATATCTGATGGTAGCATCTCGATTCAATATCTGATGGTAGCACCTCTATTCAATATCTGATTGTAGCATCTGTTGTTGAATATGAGTCACTGTATTTCAGTTACTATATTTCTGGTGTTGTATATCCGTTACTGTATATCTAGTGTTGTATATCAGTTACTGTATTTGAGATACTGTATTGCTGGTGTTGTATGTCAGTTACTGTATATCTGGTGTTGTATATCAGTTACTGTATATCTGGTGTTGTATATCAGTTACTGTATATCTAGGTTGTATATCAGTTACTGTATATCTGGTGTTTTATATCAGTTACTGTATTTATGGTGTTGTATATCTGATATATAACACCAGATATACAGTAACGGAAATACAGTAACTGATTTTCAACACCAGATTTACAGTAACTGATATACTACACCAGATATACAATAACTGATATACAGTAACTGTTATACTATTCCAGATATACAATAACTGATATACAGTAACTGATATACAACCCCAGATATACAGTAACTGATATACCACGCCAGATATACAGTAACTGATATGCAACACCAGATTTACAGTAACTGATATACAACACCAGATATACATTAACTGATATACAGTAACTGATATACAGTAACTGATATACCACGCCAGATATACAGTAACTGATATGCAACACCAGATTTACAGTAACTGATATACAACACCAGATAAACATTAACTGATATACAGTAACTGATATACAACACCAGATATACAATAACTGATATACAGTAACTGATATACAACACCAGATATACAGTAACTGATATACAAAAACAGAGGAAGAGACAAAGGGATTTCTACTAAAACGAATCAATCAGAGGAGGATAATGGTTCCATGCTGGATCATTTACAAGGGTCAGCCTGTCCCCTGACCTCTGCCATGGGCCACACATTGGAATCCTCAGCTAATTGTCTGTCCAGTGTCACTTATTTCAATGCCCTCCACTCTCTCCCTAATTCCTGTCTTTCTCTCTCTCTCCTAGCGCTCTCACCCCGGCTCCCTCCTCTCTCTATCTCCTAGCGCTCTCACCCCGGCTCCCTCCTCTCTCTCTCTCCTAGCGCTCTCACCCCGGCTCCCTCCTCTCTCTTTCTCCTAGCGCTCTCACCCCGGCTCCCTCCTCTCTCTCTCTCCTAGCGCTCTCACCCCGGCTCCCTCCTCTCTCTCTCTCCTAGCGCTCTCACCCCGGCTCCCTCCTCTCTCTCTCTCCTAGCGCTCTCACCCCGGCTCCCTTCTCTCTCTCTCTCCTAGCGCTCTCACCCCGGCTCCCTCCTCTCTCTCTCTCCTAGCGCTCTCACCCCGGCTCCCTCCTCTCTCTCTCTCCTAGCGCTCTCACCCCGGCTCCCTCCTCTCTCTCTCCTAGCGCTCTCACCCCGGCTCCCTTCTCTCTCTCTCTCTTCTAGCGCTCTCACCCCGGCTCCCTCCTCTCTCTATCTCCTAGCGCTCTCACCCCGGCTCCGTCCTCTCTCTATCTCCTAGCGCTCTCACCCCGGCTCCGTCCTCTCTCTATCTCCTAGCGCTCTCACCCCGGCTCCTTCCTCTCTCTATCTCCTAGCGCTCTCACCCCGGCTCCCTCCTCTCTCTCTCTCTCTCCCTTTGCAGAGCATCTACTTTGTAACAGCGTGGCCAGAGAGAGAGAGGGAACTGTATTTTTTTTAGAACGAGTGGGCAGCTGAGCAAAGTGCATTTCATTAATAGCAGGTCCATGATGCAACACAACTGTTTCCATCTGAATACATTCAATAGATCACTGAGGGTCAGCATGTGTTTGAATTAATGAGACCATAGATGATTACTGAGGATCAGTATGTGTTTGAATGAAAGCCCCAGATAAAGCTACAGCATAGAAATAGTAGTTCCATATGATCCAAGCAGCAATCCACTGTCCTTCCATCCATTCTGAACTATTCAAGTCATCTGATTATGAAGAAGACAGACATTCATATTTCTCCGTCAATTCTCCAACACACCGACAGATTCAGCAGAACCACACACCAATGAAAGCAGGTACTCACTTTAAATATTTTGCGCTCTCCTCTCGTGCACTCTCGCTATCCTGTTCCTCGTTCCTCTGTATTAATGACACTGTGTGTTTCTCCAATCCAGAAAGTTGCTGTAGGGTTAAAAGGTTGGTTGATGTGTGAGCAGGACGAGGTGAGCTTTTTGTGTCTCTCTGTCAGTGTCTGGCTCTGTACTGGCTGAGGAGACTAAAGCATTTAAAAAACTCCCCATGTGACAAGCCCCGGCAGAGAGAGCGAGAGAGAGAGAAAGAGAGAGAGAGAGAGAGAGAGAGAGAGAGAGAGAGAGAGAGAGAGAGAGAGAGAGAGAGAGAGGCAGGAAAACATTAGCTTCACACTGCCTCTCTGTGAGGACACAGCACCCCCTAGCCATCACTCACCTTACTGCAGGAACAGAGAGGGCGAGAGAGAGAGCTACCTATATCCCCCCACTAGAATCCCTATACTTTAATGAAGACAGCATCTCCATCCTGGAGGGGGAAATGAAACATTTCCAGGCCCAGGGACATGTACCCGTCTGTGGAGACCTAAATGCCAGAACCGGACAAGAACCTGACACCCTCAGCACACAGGGGGACAAACACCTGCCTGGAGGTGACATCATTCCCTCCCACATATGCCCCCCTAGGCACAACTATGACAACATAACCAACAAAAACGGGTCACAACTCCTGCATCTCTGTCGCATGCTGGGTATGTACATAGTCAATGGTAGGCTTCGAGGGGACTCCTACGGTAGGTACACCTATAGCTCATCTCTTGTAAGTAGTACTGTAGAGTACTTTATCACCAAACTCAACACAGAGTCTCTCAGAGTGTTCACAGTCAGCCCACTGACACCCCTATGAGATCACAGCAAAATCACAGTCTACCTGAACATAGCAATATTCAATCATGAGACATCATAACGAAAGGAACTGGAAAATACTAAGAAATAGGCATTAACAAATTCAATCCCTTTCCGACAACTTCCTGGACATAACGTTCCACTGTAATAGTGAATGTGTAAACTTGGCAGTAGAAAATCTAAACAGTGTATTTGACCTCTCAGCTTCCTTATCAAATATAAAATGGCCGTGGAAGAAATGGCAGCAGTTTTACAGCGCCCAACCAATTGTGCTATTATGTGTTTCATTTCCTTATTTGTAACTTATTTTGTACATAATGTTTTATATGCAAAAAAGAGCTTCTGGATATCAGGACAGCGATCACTCACCTCGGATTAGACAAAGAGCTTCTGGATATCAGGACAGCGATCACTCACCTCGGATTAGACAAAGAGCTTCTGGATATCAGGACAGTGATCACTCACCTCGGATTAGACAAAGAGCTTCTGGATGTCAAGGCAGCGATCACTCACCTCGGATTAGACAAAGAGCTTCAGGATATCAGGACAGCGATCACTCACCTCGGATTAGACAAAGAGCTTCTGGATATCAGGACAGCGATCACTCACCTCGGATTAGACAAAGAGCTTCTGGATATCAGGACAGCGATCACTCACCTCGGATTAGACAAAGAGCTTCTGGATGTCAAGGCAGCGATCACTCACCTCGGATTAGACAAAGAGCTTCAGGATATCAGGACAGCGATCACTCACCTCAGATTAGACAAAGAGCTTCTGGATGTCAAGACAGCGATCACTCACATTGGATTAGACAAGAGCTTCTGGATATCAGGACAGTGATCACTCACATTGGATTAGACAAAGAGCTTCTGGAATCAGGACAGCAATCACTCACCTCGGATTAGACAAAGAGCTTCTGGATATCAGGACAGCGATCACTCACCTCGGATCAGACAAAGAGCTTCTGGATATCAGGACAGCAATCACTCACCTCGGATTAGACAGAGATTTTTTCTTCAACAAGCAGGATGCACAGGACATATTACAAACACCCGACAGGGCCAACATCCCAGTTATTGGCAAGAGGAAGAGACACAGGTACAGGGGGACAGAGCGGGGTGCTTCGTAAGAAAGGCGAGTGGGAAAGCTGCCTTTACCTACAATGTTACATGCAATCATTGGACAGTAAATTAGACGAGGTAAGATCACGAATATTCTACCAACGGGACATCAAAAACTGTAACATCTTATGTTTCACGGAATCGTGGCTGAATGACGACATGGATATTCAGCTAGCGGGATATACGCTGCACCGGCTAGATAGTCTGTGCATATTTGTAAACATCAGCTGGTGCATGAAATCTAAGGAAGTCTCTAGATTTTGCTACCCTGAAGTAGAGTATCTCCATAAACTCCATACCACACTATTTATGAAGAGGGTTTTCATCTATACTTTTCGTGGCTGTTTATTTACCACCACAGACGGATGCTGGCACTAAGACCGCACTGTCAGCTGTATAAGGAAATAAGCAAACAGGAAACCACTCACCCAGTGGCGGCGCTCCTAGTGGCCGGAGACTTTAATGCAGGGAAACTTAAATCAGTTCTACCTAATGTCTATCAACGTGTTAAATGTGCAACCAGAGCTTCCCAGTGACACGAGCCTACCAGATGAGCTAAATCCCTTCTATGCTCGCTTCGAGGCAAGCATCAGAGGCATGCATGAGAGCATCAGCTGTTCTGGATGACTGTGTGATCACGCTCTCCATAGCCGATGTGAGTAAGACCTTTAAACTGGTCAACATTCACAAGGCTGCGGGACCAGACGGATTACCAGGACGTGTGCTCCGGGCATGAGCTGACCAACTGGCAGGTGTCTTCACTGACATTTTCAACCTCTCCCTGATTGAGTCTATAATACCAACATGTTTCCAGCATACCACCATAGTCCCTGTGCCCAAGAACACTAATGCAACCTGCTTAAATGACTACAGACCCGTAGCACTCACGTCTGTAGCCATGAACTGTTTTCAAAGGCTGGTCATGGCTCACATCAACACCATTATCCCAGAAACCCCAGACTCACTCCAATTTGCATACCGCCCCAACAGATCCACAGATGATGCCATCTCTATTGCACTCCACACTGCCCTTTGCCACCTGGACAAAAGGAACACCTATGTGAGAATGCTATTCATTGACTACAGCTCAGCGTTCAACACTATAGTACCCTCAAAGCTCTTCACTAAGCTAAGGATCCTGGGACTAAACACTTCCCTCTGCAACTGGATCCTGGACTTCCTGACGGGCCACCCCCAGGTGGTGCGGGTAGGTAGCAACACATCGTAAGGCCCAATATATCACTGGGGCCAAGCTGCCTGCCATCCAGGACCTCTACACCAGGTGGTGGAAGGCCCTAAAAATTGTCAACGACCCCAGTCATAGACTGTTCTTTCTACTACCACATGGCAAGCGGTACCGGAGCACCACGTCTAGGACCAAAAGGCTTCTCAACAGTTTTTACGCCCAGGCCATAAGACTCCTGAACAGGTAATCAGATGACTATTTGCATTATGTGACCTCCCCCAACCGCTCTATTACACTGCTGCAAATCTCTGTTTAACTAACCGGTGCCCCCACACATTGGCTACCCGGACAATCTGCATTGTGTCCCGCCACCCACCAAACCCTCATTTACGCTACTGCTGCTCTCTGTTTATCATATATGCATTGTCACTTTAACCATACTTACATGTACATACTACCTCAATCAGCCTGACTAACCAGCGCCTCTATATAGCATCGCTACTGTTATGTTTCACTGTCTTTTTTACTGTTGTTTTTATTTCTTTACTTATCTATTGTTCACCTGACATATTTTTTTTTACTTAAAAAATGCACTGTTGGTTAGGGCCTGTAAGTAAGCATTTCACTAAGCTGTTGTATTCGGCGCACGATGAAATAAACTCTGATTTGATTTGAAATCTAAACATTTCAAACACAAAACTGAAGAAAATGTATCACAATGACAAATGGTTTGATGAAGAATGCAAAAACCTAAGAAAGAAATTGAGAATCCTATCCAATCAAAAACATAGAGACCCAGAAAACCTGAGCCTACGCCATCGCTGATGGTGAATCACTAAAACAATACAGACGGAAAACACTACGGAAAAAGAAGGAACAGCACGTCAGGAATCAGCTTAATGTAATTAACTAATCCATAGACTCTAACCACTTCTGGGAACATTGGAAAATACTAAACAAACAACAATACCGAAGAGTTATCTATCCAAAATGGAGATGTATGGGTAAACCATTTCTCCAATCTTATTGTCCCTATAACAAAGAACAAATAGCAAAAACATATACATGATCAAATACAAATCTTATAATCAACTATTAAAAACTACCAGAACCCACTGGATTCTCCAATTACATTGAATGATCTACAGGACAAAATACAAACCCTCTAACTCAAAAAGGCCTGTGGTGTTGATGGTATCCTCAATGAAATGATCAAATATGCAGACCACACATTCCAATTAGCTGTACTTAAACTCTTTAACATCATCCATGGCTATGTCATCTTCCCCAATATTTGGAACCAAGGACTGATCACCCCAATCAACAAAAGTGGAGACAAATTTGACCCGAATAATTACTGTGGGATATGTGTCAACAGCAACCTTGGGGAAATCCTCTGCATTATCATTAACAGCAGACGTGTACATTTCCTCAGTGAAAACAATATCCTGAGCAAATGTCAAAATGGCTTTTTCCGAAATTACCGTACAACAGACCACGTATTCACCCTGCACACCCTAATTGTAAAAACAATCCAAAACAAAGGCAAAGTCTTCTCATGCTTTGTTGATTTCAAAAACACTTTTGACTCAATTTGGCATGAGGATCTGCTGTATAAATTGATGGAAAGTGGTGTTGGGGGAAAACATACAACATTATAAAATCCATGTAGACAAACAACAAGTGTGTGGTTAAACTGGTCAAAAACAGACACATTTCTTTCACATGGCTGTGGGGTGAGACAGGGATGCAGCTTAAGCCCCACCCTTTTCAACATATATATCAACGAATTGGTGAGGGCACTAGAACAGCCTGCAGCATCCGGCCTCACCCTACTAGAATCAAATGTGATGATCTGGTGCTTCTTTCCGCAACAAAGGAGGGCCTAGAGCAGCACCTAGATATTCTGCACAGATTCTGTCTGACCTGGGCCCTGACAGTACATCTCAGTAAGACTAAAATACTGATGTTCCAAAAAAGGTTCAGATGGCAATAAAGCCCTTAAATGGAACTTGAGAGAGACAGAGAGGCAGGAAAAAACGTATTAAAAGTTATTAAAATGTACTTCTGGGTATCAGGGAAAATGTATAGAGTAAAAAGTAGATCATTTTCAATAGGAATGTAGTAAAGTAAAAGTACATGCGAAGGCATGACCCTTGGGCTCGGGTCCTTCGGGAGGGAAGGGAGAGAGAGAGAGAGAGAGAGAAAATTAGAGGGAGCATACTTAAATTCACACAGGACACCAGATAAGACAAGATAAGAGAATTTCACCAGATATAACAGTCTGACCCTAGCCCCCCGGCACATAGACTATTGCAGCATAGATACTGGAGACTGAGACAGGGGTGGGTTGGGTTGGGGGACACTGTGGCCCAAAATACATTTTTTTCAAATTCTAGCTCATTTTTCAAAAAAACAGCCTGAAAATCTTTCTTAAGACTGTTGACATCTAGTGGAAGCCCTAGGAACTCAAATCTGGGAGGTATTCCTTTTATATTCCCATAGACAGCCCTTATAAAGAGTGGTGAGCTCAAAAAAATATATATTCTGGATGGATTCTCCTCGGGTTTCCACCTGCTATATCAGTTCTGTTGAACTCACAGACATTATTTTAACCGTTTTAGAAACTTTAGAGTGTTTTCTATCCAAATCTACCTATTATATTCACAACAATTACCTTATACACACAAGTGTAAATGAATGAATAAGAATATGTACACATAAAGAGAGATGGCCATGTGGCATAGTCAAGATGCAGTAGATGGTATAGCGTACAGTATATACGTAATGAGATGAGTAATATAGCATATGTACACATTACTAAAGTGAAGATATTTAAAGTGACTTGTGATACCTTTATTAAGTACATTTATTAAAGTGGCCATAGATTTGAGTCTGTATGTTGGCAGCCTCTCTATGTTTAGTGATGGCTGTTTAACAGACTGATGGCCTTGAGATAAAAGCTGTTTTTCAGCCTCTCGGTCCCAGTTTTGATGCACCTGTACTGACCTCGCCTTCTGGATGATAGCGGTGTGAACAGGCAGTGGCTCGGGTGGTTGTTGTCCTTGATGATCTTTTTGGCCTTCCTATGACATCAGGTGATGTAGGTGTCCTGGAGGGCAGGTAGTTTGCGTTGTGCAGACCAACACCACCCTCTGTAAAGCCTTGTGGTTAAGGGCGGTGCAGTTTCCATACTAGGTTGTGATGCAGCCTGACAGGATCCTCTCGATTGTGCATCTGTAAAAGTTTGTGAGTGATTTAGATGACAAGCCAAATTTCTTCAGCCTCCTGAGTTTGAAGAGGCGCTGTTGTGCCTTCTTCACCATGCTGTCAATTTCAATTTGTCCGTGATGTGTACGCCGAGGAACTTAAAACTTTCTACCTTCTCCACTACTGTCCCATTGATTTGGATGGAGGGTGGTGGGGTGTTCCCTCTGCTGTTTCTTGAAGTCCACGATCATCTCCTTTGTTTTGTTGAAGTTGAGTGAGAGGTTATTTTCCTGACATCGCTCTCGGAGGGCCCTCAATTCCTCATAAATCCACGGGGATTTAACCGTTTTTACAGTCATTTTCTTAATGAGCTTATTAGTAACTGGAATAATCAATTTCATAAATGTGTCAAGTGCAGCGTCTGGTTGCTCCTCATTACACACCACAGACCAGCAAATATTCTTTACATCAACAACATATGAATCACTATGAAACTTCTTGTATGACCTCTTATACCCTGTATTAGATGTGGCTACTATATTATAATCACTACATCCTATGGATCTGGATACTGCTTGAAAGCAAATATCTGCAGTGTTAGTAAAGATGTGATCAATACATGTTGATGATTTCATTCCTGTGCTGTTTGTAACTACCCTGGTAGGTAGACTGATAACCTGTACCAGGTTGCAGGCTCTGGTTACAGTTTAATGTTTTTTCTTGGGTGGGCAGTTTTTTTTATTTATTTTTATTTATTTCACCTTTATTTAACCAGGTGGGCAAGTTGAGAACACCTTTATTTAACCAGGTAGGCAAGTTGAGAACACCTTTATTTAACCAGGTAGGCAAGTTGAGAACAAGTTCTCATTTACAACTGTGACCTGGCCAAGATAAAGCAAAGCAGTTTGACACATACAACGACACAGAGTTACACATGGAGTATAACAAACATACAGTCAATAATACAGTATAAACAAGTCTATATACGATGTGAGCAAATGAGGTGAGATAAGGGAGGTAAAGGCAAAAAAAGGCCATGGTGGGCCTTTGATGAGAGCCAGTCAATATTTAAATCACCCAGAAAATATACTTCTCTGTTGATATCAAAAACATGATCAATCATTTCACACATATTATCCAGATACTGACTGTTAGCACTTGGTGGTCTATAGCAGCTTCCCACCAGAATGGGCTTCAGGTGAGGCAGGTAAAGCCTGATTACGCCAACAGTATTCAACATGAGATCGTCTCTAAGCTTTACAGGAATGTGCTTCTGAATATAGACTAACACCACCCCCTTTGGCATTTGTCTTTTCTGTCAATGTTATAACCTTGAATTGCTACCACTGTATCATCAAAGGTATTCTTTAAGGGAGCTTCAGCGATAGTCAGAATATGAATGTAATCTGTTATCGACTTCATGGAACTTGTTTCTCAGGCTGCATATGTTAATATGGGCTATTTCTAGCACTTTTCTGGGTTTCTTGATTGTTTGTAAGCTTTACTGGGAAGCTTATCAGAAGTAGACTTCCTCAAGTTATTTATATTGGAGCTCATAGTGCAGGGTGAGCTGCACAAAGTGGACTTCCTACTAGAACACACTGCCTCAGTGCTAACAGTGTAACTCTGGTTCATAGGCTCATGATTCATATGCTCACAAACAGATCACCGACCATTTCAAATCCCACCGTACCTTCTCCGCTATGCAATCTGGTTTCCGAGCTGGTCATGGGTGCACCTCAACCACGCTCAAGGTCCTAAACAATATCATAACCGCCATCGATAAAAGACAGCACTGTGCAGGTGTCTTCATCGACCTGGCCAAGGCTTTCGACTCTGTCAATCCCTGCATTCTTATCGGCAAACTCAACAGCCTTGGTTCTCAAAAGACTGCCACGCCTGGTTCACCAACTACTTCTCAGATAAATGTCAGTGTGTCAAATCGGAGGACATGTTGTCCGGACCTCTGGCAGTCTCTATGGGGGTGCCACCGGGATCAAATCTCGGGCCAACTCTTTTCTCTGTATACATCAATGATGTCGCTCTTGCTGCGGGCGATTCTCTGATCCACCTCTTCGCACATTGTTGAGGGGTCACTGTATAAACAACCCTCCAAACGAGCTTCAATGCCATACAACTCTATTTTCGTGGCCTTTTAAATGCTAGTAAAACTAAATGCATGCTCTTCAACCGATTGCTACCTGCTCCAGCTCGCCCGTCTAGCATACTACTCTGACCTAGAATATGTGGACAACTACAAATAGACTGTAAACTCTCCTTCCAGACTCACATTAAACATCTCCAATACGAAATTAAATCTAAAATTGGCTTCCTATTTTGCAACAAAGCATCTTTCACTCATGCTGCCTAACATACCCTCGTAAAACTGACTATCCTACCGATCCTTAACTTCGGTGATGTCATTTACAAAATAGCCTCCAACAGTCTACTCAGCAAATTGGATGCAGTCTATCACAGTGCCCTCCTTTTCGTCACCAAAGCACCATCTACTACCCACCACTGCGACCTGTATGCTCTCGTTGGCTGGCCCTCACTTAATATCCGTCGACAAACTTACTGGCTCCAGGTCATCCATAAGTCGTTGCTAGGTAAAGCCCCACCTATCTCAGCTCACTGGTCACCATAGCAGCACCTGCAGCACACGCTCCAGCAGGTATATTTCACTGGTCACCCCCAAAGCCAATTCCTCCTTCGGCCACCTTCCCTTCCAGTTCTCTGCTGCCAATAACTGTAACGAACTGCAAAAATCACTGAAGCTGGAGACTCATATCTCCCTCGCTAGCATTAAGCACCAGCTGTCAGAGCAGCTCACAGATCACTGCACCTGTACATAGCTAATTTTGCAAATAGCCCATCCAACTACCTCATCACCATATTGTTATATATTTGATTTATTTGGCTCCTTTGCACCCCAGTACTGCTAATTGCTCACTCATCTTCTGCACATCTATCACCCCATTGTTTAATTGACCATACTGTAATCATTTTGCCACTATGTCCTATTTATTGCCTCACCCCACTTATCCTACCTCATTTGCACACACTGTATATAGACTTTCTCTATTGTATTATTGACTGTATGTTTGTTTATTCCATGTGTAACTCTGTGTTGTTGTTTGTGTCGCACGGCTTTGCTTTATCTTGGCCAGGTCACAGTTGTAAATGAGAACTTGGCCTCAACTAGCCTACCTGGTTAAATAAAAGTGAAATAAAGATATGTAATGCCAGCAGTCTGCTGAATCTTTCACACCAAATATGATACCTGAAATGATTGGCCATTTTTTGGAGTCTTTTAATGCTAAAATCAGTTCAAATGTTCTGAGCTGGCCCTCCTGTTGTCGTTTGACCCCACATGGACTACGACAGTGTCAGCTCCCTGCATCTGTGGTAGAACAGTCAGAAGCAGCCTTGTTATGTCCTGTACTCGTGCTCCTGTGGTAATACAGTCTGAAACAGCCTTGTTATGTCCTGTACTCGTGCTCCTGTGGTAATACAGTCTGAAACAGCCTTGTTATGTCCTGTACTCGTTCTCCTGTGGTAATACAGTCAGAAGCAGCCTTGTTATGTCCTGTACTCGTGCTCCTGTGGTAGAACAGTTAGAAGCAGCCTTGTTATGTCCTGTACTCGTGCTCCTGTGTAGAACAGCCAAGCACCGGCCAGTCGGCTCTGGAGACCCAACACGGTGCCTAAACTTCCTCCAGACCATAGCGGCGTCCAGCTACTGGGGTGGAAGAAAAATAAAAAGTAGGTGGGCGTGGGTTCCCCAGTAGCTTGTGAAGGTTTGCTACTTGCTTGCTAAGAGTAGCTACTTCACTCCTGTAGTCCTCCGTAAGCAAGCAGTTGGTACATTGAAAGTCAGTGCGGTCCACATTGTCCCGGAACACAGCTCCTTCAGTGCTGGAAACGTTCAATAGCGGCCTCATTTTGAGACCGCTTAGCCAGCTAGCTGGGTTTCGTGTATCTCCCCCTATACAGAATCTGGCAGGATCCCGGGACAGATAGCAGTGCTCACAGCAATTTAACCCAACAGAACCGCAGGATCCAAAATAAAATAAAGTATTTAAAAACACTGTCAGCTTTTAAACCGAGGTCTTTAGTTCAGGTTTCAGCATTGAACAACGTTCAACAACACCCAAACATAAGTCGCGTTCTGAGCTTTGGAGAAATACGCCGATTTAAAGTTTAGTCTTTAATTTGCTTTCTTATGATCATGTATTACTGCTTAGTGGGAAAGATATCCTCTCTTATTGATTACTGCTTTTAGTTACTGCAGCTTTGCGACCGTATCAAAAATTCCTTATTCTCCTCAATTAGGTTGGAAAAATAGAATGATCAAGCAGCAGTGAGGGCTCTTCGATACTGCACGGGACTGTCTTTCCAAGCTAGTCGGAAGACTTCCAGTTTGGTGGAACGTTATTTCTGTACCAGTTCTCTGGAAGCTTCAGTGATCTGGTATTTTCTGTATACCAGGGAGAAAAAAAATGGTTTTGTTTTGAGGGGTGTGACTGCCTCTGGGGTATTATACAAGGTTAAATTAAGATCTTCAGTTACAGTTGAAGTCGGAAGTTTACATACACTTAGGTTGGAGTCATTAAAACTCCACAAATGCCTTGTTAACAAACTATAGTTTTGGCAAGTCATTTAGGACATCTACTTGGTGCATGACACAAGTAACTTTTCCAACCATTTTTTACAGTCAGATTATTTCACTTTTAATTCACAGTATCACAATTCCAGAGGGTCAGAAGATTACATACACTAAGTTGACTGTGCTTTTAAACAGCTTGGAATATTCCAGAAAATTATGTCATGCTTTAGAAGCTTCTGCCAGGCTAATTGACATAATTTGAGTCAATTGGATGTGTACCTGTGCATGTATTTCAAGGCCTACCTTCAAACAGTGCCTCTTTGCTTGACATCATTGGAAAATAAAAAAAAATCAGCCAAGACCAAATAATTGTAGACCTCCACAAGTCTGGTTCATCCTTGGAAGCAATTTCCAAATGCCTGAAGGTACCACATCCATCTGTAAAAACAATAGTAGGCAAGTACAAACACCATGGGACCGCGAAGCCGGCTTACCGCACAGGAAGGAGACACGTTCTGTCTACTAGAGGTGGACGTGCAAATCAATCCCAGAACAACAGCAAAGGACCTTGTGAAGATGCTGGAGGAAACCCGTACAAAAGTGTCTATATCCACAGTAAAATGAGTCCTATATCGACATAACCTGAAAGGCCGCTTAGCAAGGAAGAAGCCACTGCTCCAAAACCACCATAAAATGCCAGACTACTGTTTGCAACTGCACATGGGGACAAAGATAGTACTTTTTGGAGAAATATCCTCTGGTCCGATGAAACAAAAATAAAACTGTTTGGCCGTAATGACCATCGTTATGTTTGGAGGAAAAAAGGTGTGGATTGCAAGCTGAAGAACACCATCCCAACTGTGAAGCACGGGGTTGGCAGCATCATGTTGTGGAGGTGCTTTGCAACAGGAAGGACTGGTGCACTTCACAAAATAGATTATGTGGATATTTTGAAGCAACATTTCAAGACACCAGTCGGCTGTGGAGAGCCAACACGGCGGCTAAACTTAAACAAGACCAGAGCGGCATCCAGCTACTGGGGTGGAAGAACAATAAAAAGTAGGCGGGTTAAAGCTTGGTCGCAAATGGTTCTTCCAAATGGACAATAACCCCAAGCATACTTCCAAAGTTGCGACAAAATGGCTTAATTAAGGACAACAAAGTCAAGGTATTGCAGTGGCCATCACAAAGCCCTGACCTCAATCCTATGGAAAATTTGTGGGCAGAACTGAAAAAGCGTGTGTGAGCAAGGAGGCCTACAAACCTGACTCAGTTACAGTTCCGCCTCTGTTAGGAGGAATGGGCCAAAATTCACCCAACTTATTGTGGGAAGCTTGTGGAAGGCTACCCGAAACGATTGACCCAAGTTAAACAATTTAAAGGCAATGCTACCAAATACTAATTGAGTGTATGTAAACTTCTGACCCACTGGGAATGAGATGAAAAAAATAAAAGCAGAAATAAATCACTCTCTCTACAATTATTCTGACATTTCACATTCTTAAAATAAAGTGGTGATCCTAACTGACCTTTAGTAGGATTAAATGTCAGGAATTGTGAAAAACTGAGTTTAAATGTATTTGGCTAAGGTGTATGTAAACTTGTCACTTGAAATGTAGGTGGTTAACCAATTTTGTACTCCAACATCTTTGTGTAGGTGGAATCTTTGGGTATTCAGAGGATTTATAACACGGCTATTGATGATCCTTGGTTGGGGTCTGAGCAGATTATTTGTTTGTGATTGCAAACGCAACTAAATGGTGGTCCAATAGTCCAGGATTATGAGGAAAAACATTTAGATCCACAATATTTATTCCAGGGGACAAAACTAGGTCCAGAGTATGACAGTGGCAGTGAGTAGGTCCAGAGACATGTTGGACAAAACCCACTGAGTCGATGATGGCTCCGAAAGCCTTTTGGAGTGGGTCTGTGGACTTTTCCATGTGAATATTAAAGTCAACAAAAATGTGAATATTATCTGACATGACTACAAGGTCCAATAGGAATTCAGGGAACTCAGTGAGGAACGCTGTATATGGCCCAGGAGGCCTGTAAACAGTAAAAAGTGATTGAGTAGGCTGCATAGATTTCATGACTAAAAGCTCAAAAGATGAAAACGCAGACATTTTTTATTTTGTAAATTGCAATTTGCTGTCATAAATGTTAGCAACACCTCCGCCTTTGCGGGATGCGTGGGGGATATGGTCACCAGGAGGAGAGGCCTCATTTAACACAATAAATTCATCAGGCTTGAGCCATGTTTCAGTCAGGCCAATCACATCAAGATTATTATCAGTGATTAGTTGATTGACTATAACTGCCTTGGAAGTGAGGGATCTAACATTAAGTAGCCCTATTTTGAGATGTGAGATATCACAATCTCTTTCAATAATGACAGGAATGGAGGTCTTTATTCGTAAGATTGCTAAGGTGAACACCGCCATGTTTAGTTTTGCCCAACCTAGATCGAGGCACAGACAAGGCCTCAATGGGAATAGCTGAGCTGACTACACTGACAGTTCTAGTGGCAGACTCCACTATGCTGGCATGCTGGCTAACAGCCTGCTGCCTGGCCTGCACCCTATTTCATTGTGGAGCTAGAGGAGTTAGAGCCCTGTCTATGTTGGTAGATAAGATGAGAGCACCCCTCCAGCTAGGATGGAGTCAGTCACTCCTCAGCAGTCCATGATTAGTCCTGTTTGTGTGTGAGTCCTAGAAAGAGGGCAAATTATCTACAAATTCTATCTTTTGGGAGGGGCAGAAAACAGTTTTCAACCAGCGATTGAGTTGTGAGACTCTGCTGTAGAGCTCATCACTCCCCCTAACTGGGATGGGGCCAGAGACTCTGCTGTATAGCTCATCACTCCCCCTAACTGGGAGGGGGCCAGAGACTCTGCTGTAGAGCTCATCACTCCCCCTAACTGGGAGGGGGCCAGAGACAATTACTCGATGCAGACACATCTTTCTAGCTGATTTACACGCTGAAGCTATGTTGCGCTTGGTGATCTCTGACTGTTTCATCCTAACATCGTTGGTGCCGACGTGGATAACAATATCCCTATAGTATAGTCTTTACACTTCCCAGTTTTAGCTTTAGCCAGCACCATCTTCAGATTAGCCTTAACATCTGTAGCCCTGCCCCCTGGTAAACAGTGTATGATCGCTGGATGATTCGTTTTAAATCTAATACTGCAGATAATGGAATTGGCCAATGACTAGGGTTTTTAACTTGTCAGAGCTAATGGTGGGAAGTTTCGGCGTCTCAGACTCCGTAACGGGAGGAGTAGAGACCAGAGAAGGCCTCTGACTCCGACTCGACAACCGGAGAACCGGTTGGAAGTTTCTGTCTGAAAGAGAGACACAGGGACAGCATTTATTTCCACTAGCCTTGGGAAAATTGTCTGGTTGCGGGGACTTTGTGGGGAGATTTATACTACAATCTGTATTTACTGGTGGTACAGACGCTGTTTCATCCTTTCCTACACTTAAATTGCAACTTGCCTAACGATTGCATCTGAAGCTGGGCTTGCAACACGGATTTCCTCACCATAAATCAAATGTTATTTGTCAAATGCGCCAAATGCAACCTTACAGTGAAATGCTTACTTACAAGCCCTTAACCAACAATTCAGTTTTAAGAAAATACCTTCAAAAAAAGTAAGAGATAAGAATAACAAATAATTAAAGAGCAGCAGTAAATAACAAGAGTGGGCCTATATACAGGGGGTACCGTTACAGAGTCAATGTGTCAATGTGCGGGAGCACAGTTATTGAGGTAATTGAGTTAATTATGTACATGTAGGTAGAGTTATTAAAGTGGCTATGCATATATAATAACAGAGAGTAGCAGAAGTGTGGGTGGTGGGGGGGCAATGCAAATAGTCTGGGTAGCCATTTGATTAGCTGTTCAGGTCTTATGGTTTGGGGGTAGAAGCTGTTAAGAAGCCTCTTGGACCTAGACCTGGCACTCCTGCACCGCTTGCCATGCGGAAGCAGAGAGAACAGTCTATGACTAGGGTGACTGGAGTCATTGACAATTTTTAGGGCCTTCCTCTGACACCGCCTGTTATAGAGGTCCTAGATGGCATTCATTGAAGCTGGGGATTTTAACAAGGCTAATCTGAAAACAGCTCCCCAAATTGTATCAGCATATTGACCACGGTGACTATTAAAACTTTCCCAAACCAGAAACTGATGGTTTGATGGCAGCATTAAACCATGGTTTGATGGCAGTAAAGAGCAAACCACTGCTTTTAATCATGGCAATGTGACTGGAAACATGTGTAGCTATTCCCTCCGAAAGGCAATCAAACAAGCTAAGCGTCAGTATAGAGACAAAGTAGAGTCGCAATTCAACGGCTCAAACACGAGATGTATGTGGCAGGGTCTACAGTCAATCACGGACTACAAAAAGAAAACCAACCCCAATGTCTTGCTCCCAGACAGACTAAACAACTTCTTTGCTCGCTTTGAGGACAATACAGTGCCAGTGACATGGCTCGCTACCAAAACCTGCAGGCTCTCCTTCACCGCAGCCAACGTGAGTAAAACGTTTAAACGTGTTAACCCTCGCAGGGCTGCAGGCCCAGACGGCATCCCCAGCCGTGTCCTCAGAGCATGCGCAGACCAGCTGGCTGGTGTGTTTACAGACATATTCAATCAATCCCTATCCCAGGCTGCTGTTCCCACATGCTTCAAGAGGGTAGTGAGGTCTGCACAATGCATCACCGAGGGGCAAACTACCTGCCCTCCAGGACACGTACACCACCCGATGGAATGCCAAAAAGATCATCAAGGACAACAACCACCCGAATCACTGCCTGTTCACCCCGTTACCATCCAGAAGGCGAGGTCAGTACAGGTGCATCAAAGCTGGGAACGAGAGACTGAAAAACAGCTTCTATCTCAAGGCCATCAGACTGTTAAACAGCCTTCACTAACATTGAGTGGCTGCTGCCAACATACTGACTCAACTCCAGACACTTTAATAATTCAAAATGTATGTAATAAATATATCACTAGCCACTTTAAACAATGCCACTTTACATAATGTTTACATACCCTACATTACTCATCTCATATGTATATACTGTACTATATACCATCTACTTCATCTTGCCTATGCTGTTTGGCCATCGCTCATCCATATGTACATATACATATTCTTATTCATTCTTTTACACTTGTGTGTATTAGGGAGTTGTTGTGAAATTGTTACTTGTTAGATATTACTGCACGGTCGGAACGAGAAGCACAAGCATTTCGTTACACTCGCAATAACATCTGCTAACCATGTGTATGTGACCAATAAAATGTGATTTGATTTGACTACACATCTACAGACCACAACTACTGACCAGTACTGACTATCGATGGTAATTTGAAGGGATGTCACTATACTATATAACATAATTAAATAAACACTTTTGAAACTTCTTCCACTACTACAAACATCCTTTTAAAGAGCTTTGGCAAATTCCACAACTTTACTTGTAAAGTTACCAGCTAGTTTATTTTAATAATAAATAAAACAAGATGAGTCAGTATGTGTAATCTCCACCAGTCGGCTCTGGGTCACTGCGTGTTGCTGAATGTTCAGCACTGTGTGTTAAGCTCCATTCCCAACTACTGCAGAGTGTCAGTACTATGTGGCCATGCTATGTGCAGTCAACTGGTACAATTAGTGTTTGTGAAGTAAATATTGAGATATGTATTAAGGAGTCCTGTCAATGGCTGGTTCTAGACAGGATGTATTAACAAACTAATTAGGCACATTTTTAAAAGAACCATGGACACTTACCACGCCGCATATTGGTCCTCCGATCCTTTTCGCCTCTCCTCTTCGGAAGAAGAGGAGGAAATCCCTAACAGTATTACATACTTGAGTGTTTGTCCTCAAGTGAGTACAGGTCAGAAATGTATACAAAAATGTTCCAGAACGTTCTAAAACTCAGTAATTGTTTATGTCCATTTCATGAAAAATAATTACATTTGGGTATGTCTATTTAGGAGGAAATCTAAATGATGCCCTATCACTCAACTTTATACTCCTGTCAGCCTTAACATATGGAGTATGTCTAGATTCTGAAAAACACATTCATTTATTCAACATAAACTATTAATATGAAAATCTCAAAACTACCTTTTTAGATTGTGTTCATTGTAAGACATATTATCTCAAACAACTCTACAAGTACATCACATTTCCACAGTGGGCTCTCTGCTAATTCTGAAGATATGACACAATTTTATCAGCACCACCACTTTGAATGGTACATGGTTTCAAAGGGAACTTGATGCTGGTGATTTGCTGAATGTACAATTCTAAAGAAGGAGAATGGTTAATGACCTATAACGTCTATGTGTAAAATGGGTCATATCACTAAATGTTCACAGATCATAAGGTAAAATGACTCCAAGATGTTGTCTGTATCATGTACCCGCAAAACATAAGTCTCAACGTCAACAGTGAAGAGGCGACTCCTGGATGCTGGCCTTCTAGGCAGAGTTCCTCTGCCCAGTGTCTGTGTTCTTTTGCCCATTTTAATATTTTATTTTTATTGGAAAGTCTGAGATATGGCTTTTTCTTTGCAACTCCGCCTAGAAGGCCAGCATCCCAGAGTCGCCTGTTCGCTGTTGACTTTGAGACTGCTGTTCTGCGGGTACTATTTAATGAAGCTGCCAGTTGAGGACTTGTGAGGCGTCTGTTTCTCAAACTAGATACTCTAATGTACTTGTCCTTTTGCTCAGTTGTGCACCGGGGTCTCTTACTCCTCTTACTATTCTGGTTAGAGCCAGTTTGCACTGTTCTGTGAAGGGAGTAGTACACAGCGTTGTACGAGATCTTCAGTTTCTTGGCAATTTCTCGCATGGAATACCCTTTATTTCCCAGAACAAGAATAGACTGACAAGTTTCAGAGGAAAGGTATTTGTTTCTGGCCATTTTGAGCCTGTAATTGAACCCACAAATGCTGATGCTCCAGATGCTCAACTAGTCAAAAGAAGGAGAGTTGTATTGCTTCTTTAATGAGCACAACAGTTTTCAGCTGTGCTAACATAATTGCAAAAGGGTTTTCTAACGTTCAATTATCGTTTTAAATGATAAACTTGGATTAGCTAACACAACGTGCCATTGGAATACAGGAGTGATGGTTGCTGATAATGGGCATCTGTACACCTATGTAGATATTAAATAAAAAATCTGCCATTTCCAGCTACAATAGTAATTTACAACATTAACAATGTCTACACTGTAGTTCTGATCGATTTGATGTGATTTTAACCTGTTGGATCTCTAGGGGCGCTATTTCATTTTTGGATAAAAAACGTTCCCGTTTTAAGCGCGATATTTTGTCACGAAAAGATGCTCAACTATGCATATTCTTGACAGTTTTTGAAAGAAAACACTGAAGTTTCAGAATCTGCAAAGATATTGTCTGTAAGTGCCCCAGAACTCATTCTACAGGCGAAACCAAGATGATGCGTCAAGCAGGAAATGAGCAGAATCTCTGAAGCTCTGTTTTCCATTGTCTCCTTATATGGCTGTGATTGCGCAAGGAATGAGCCTACACTTTCTGTCGTTTCCCCAAGGTGTTAGCAGCATTGTGACGTATTTGTAGGCATATCATTGGAAGATTGACCATAAGAGACTACATTTTCCAAGTGTCCGCCTGGTGTCCTGCGTGGAATTCGGTGCGCAAACGCCAGCTGCTTGTACTTTTCCATTTGATTGAGGGGAGAAACCATGCTTCCACGAACGATATATCATTGAAGAGATATGTGAAAAACACCTTGAGGATTGATTCTAAACAACGTTTGCCATGTTTTCAGTCGATATTATGGAGTTAATTTGGAAAAAAGTTCGCGTTTTGAGGACTGAATTTTTTTTTTTTTTTTGGTAGCCAAATGTGATGTAGAAAACGGAGCTATTTCGAATTCACAAAGAATCTTTTATGGAAAAACTGAGCATCTGCTATCTAACTGAGAGTCTCCTCATTGAAAACATCCGAAGTTCTTCAAAGGTAAATTATTTTATTTGAAGGCTTTTATGTTTTTGTTGAAATCTTGCGTGCTGGATGCTAACGCTAATGCTAACGCTAAATGCTACGCTAGCTACCCACTTTTACACAAATGATTGTTTTCCTATGGTTGAGAAGCATATTTTGAAAATCTGAGATGACAGTGTTGTTTACAAAAGGCTAAGCTTGAGAGATGGCATATTTATTTCATTTCATTTGCGATTTTCATGAATAGTTAACGTTGCGTTATGGTAATGAGCTTAGGTCTGTAAATAGAATCCCGGATCCGGGTTTGGTAGACGCAACAGGTTAATGGACAAACAAATGTACTTTTCTGTAAAAACAAGGACCCCAAACCTTTGAATGGTAGTGTTTTTATTTTGATGCCTAAATGGGTCCTTAATGCAACACTGTTAGATATAACAGAATAACAGTTAGAGCCACACTGTTAGAGACACACTGTTAGATGTAACAGAATAACAGTTAGAGCCATTCTGTTAGATATAACAGAATAACAGTTAGAGCCACACTGTTAGATATAACAGAATAACAGTTAGAGCCACACTGTTAGAGATACACTGTTAGATATAACAGAATAACAGTTAGAGCCATTCTGTTAGATATAACAGAATAACAGTTAGAGCCACTCTGTTAGATATAACAGAATAACAGTTAGAGCCACTCTGTTAGATATAACAGAATAACAGTTAGAGCCACACTGTTAGATATAACAGAATAACAGTTAGAGCCACTCTGTTAGATATAACAGAATAACAGTTAGAGCCACTCTGTTAGAGACACACTGTTAGATATAACAGAATAACAGTTAGAGCCACACTGTTAGAGACACACTGTTAGATATAACAGAATAACAGTTAGAGCCACACTGTTAGATATAACAGAATAACAGTTAGAGCTACTCTGTTAGATATAACAGAATAACAGTTAGAGCCACACTGTTAGATATAACAGAATAACAGTTAGAGCCACACTGTTAGAGCCACACTGTTAGATATAACAGAATAACAGTTAGAGCCACACTGTTAGATATAACAGAATAACAGTTAGAGCCACACTGTTAGATATTGCAGAATAACAGTTAGAGCCACACTGTTAGATATAACAGTTAGAGCAACACTGTTAGATATAACAGAATAACAGTTAGAGCCACACTGTTAGAGCCACACTGTTAGATATAACAGAATAACAGTTAGAGCCACACTGTTAGAGCCACACTGTTAGATATAACAGAATAACAGTTAGAGCCACACTGTTAGAGCCACACTGTTAGATATAACTGAATTACAGTTAGAGCCACACTGTTAGATATAACATATTAACAGTTAGAGCCACACTGTTAGATATAACAGAATAACAGTTAGAGCCACACTGTTAGATATAACAGAATAACAGTTAGAGCCACACTGTTAGAGCCACACTGTTAGATATAACAGAATAACAGTTAGAGCCACACTGTTAGAGCCACACTGTTAGATATAACAGAATAACAGTTAGAGCCACACTGTTAGAGCCACACTGTTAGATATAACAGAATAACAGTTAGAGCCACACTGTTAGAGCCACACTGTTAGATATAACAGAATAACAGTTAGAGCCACACTGTTAGAGCCACACTGTTAGATATAACAGAATAACAGTTAGAACCACACTGTTAGATATAACAGTTAGAGCCACACTGTTAGATATAACAGAATAACAGTTAGAGCCACACTGTTAGATATAACAGAATAACAGTTAGAGCCACTCTGTTAGATATAACAGAATAACAGTTAGAGCCACACTGTTAGATATAACAGAATAACAGTTAGAGCCACACTGTAAGAGCCACACTGTTAGATATAACAGAATAACAGTTAGAGACACACTGTTAGAGCCACACTGTTAGATATTGCAGAATAACAGTTAGAGCCACACTGTTAGATATAACAGTTAGAGCAACACTGTTAGATATAACAGAATAACAGTTAGAGCCACACTGTTAGATATAACAGAATAACAGTTAGAGCCACACTGTTAGAGCCACACTGTTAGATATTGCAGAATAACAGTTAGAGCCACACTGTTAGATATAACAGTTAGAGCAACACTGTTAGATATAACAGAATAACAGTTAGAGCCACACTGTTAGAGCCACACTGTTAGATATAACAGAATAACAGTTAGAGCCACACTGTTAGAGCCACACTGTTAGATATAACAGAATAACAGTTAGAGCCACACTGTTAGAGCCACACTGTTAGATATAACTGAATTACAGTTAGAGCCACACTGTTAGATATAACATATTAACAGTTAGAGCCACACTGTTAGATATAACAGAATAACAGTTAGAGCCACACTGTTAGATATAACAGAATAACAGTTAGAGCCACACTGTTAGAGCCACACTGTTAGATATAACAGAATAACAGTTAGAGCCACACTGTTAGAGCCACACTGTTAGATATAACAGAATAACAGTTAGAGCCACACTGTTAGAGCCACACTGTTAGATATAACAGAATAACAGTTAGAGCCACACTGTTAGAGCCACACTGTTAGATATAACAGAATAACAGTTAGAGCCACACTGTTAGAGCCACACTGTTAGATATAACAGAATAACAGTTAGAGCCACACTGTTAGATATAACAGTTAGAGCCACACTGTTAGATATAACAGAATAACAGTTAGAGACACACTGTTAGATATAACATAATAACAGTTAGAGCCACACTGTTAGATATAACAGAATAACAGTTAGAGCCACTCTGTTAGATATAACAGAATAACAGTTAGAGCCACACTGTTAGATATAACAGAATAACAGTTAGAGCCACTCTGTTAGATATAACAGAATAACAGTTAGAGCCACTCTGTTAGAGACAAACTGTTAGATATAACAGAATAACAGTTAGAGCCACACTGTTAGAGACACACTGTTAGATATAACAGAATAACAGTTAGAGCCACACTGTTAGATATAACAGAATAACAGTTAGAGCCACTCTGTTAGATATAACAGAATAACAGTTAGAGCCACACTGTTAGATATAACAGAATAACACTTAGAGCCACACTGTTAGAGCCACACTGTTAGATATAACAGAATAACAGTTAGAGCCACACTGTTAGATATAACAGAATAACAGTTAGAGCCACACTGTTAGAGCCACACTGTTAGATATTGCAGAATAATAGTTAGAGCCACACTGTTAGATATAACAGTTAGAGCAACACTGTTAGATATAACAGAATAACAGTTAGAGCCACACTGTTAGAGCCACACTGTTAGATATAACAGAATAACAGTTAGAGCCACACTGTTAGAGCCACACTGTTAGATATAACAGAATAACAGTTAGAGCCACACTGTTAGAGCCACACTGTTAGATATAACTGAATTACAGTTAGAGCCACAGTGTTAGATATAACATATTAACAGTTAGAGCCACACTGTTAGATATAACAGAATAACAGGTAGAGCCACACTGTTAGATATAACAGAATAACAGTTAGAGCCACACTGTTAGAGCCACACTGTTAGATATAACAGAATAACAGTTAGAGCCACACTGTTAGATATAACAGAATAACAGTTAGAGCCACACTGTGAGATATAACATAATAACAGTTAGAGCCACACTGTTAGATATAACATAATAACAGTTAGAGCCACACTGTTAGATGTAACAGAATAACAGTTAGAGCCACTCTGTTAGATATAACAGAATAACAGTTAGAGCCACACTGTTAGATATAACAGAATAACAGTTAGAGCCACACTGTTAGATATAACAGAATAACAGTTAGAGCCACACTGTTAGATATAACAGAATAACAGTTAGAGCCACACTGTTAGATATAACAGAATAACAGTTAGAGCCACACTGTTAGATATAACAGAATAACAGTTAGAGCCACACTGTTATATATAACAGAATAACAGTTAGTCACATTGTTAGATATAACAGAATAACAGTTAGAGCCACTCTGTTAGATATAACAGAATAACAGTTAGAGCCACTCTGTTAGATATAACAGAATAACAGTTAGAGCCACACTGTTAGATATAACAGAGTAACAGTTAGAGACACACTGTTAGATATAACAGAATAACAGTTAGAGCCACACTGTTAGAGCCACACTGTTAGATATAACAGAATAACAGTTAGAGCCACACTGTTAGAGCCACACTGTTAGATATAACAGAATAACAGTTAGAGCCACACTGTTAGATATAACAGAATAACAGTTAGAGCCACACTGTTAGATATAACAGAATAACAGTTAGAGCCACACTGTTAGATATAACAGAATAACAGTTAGAGACACACTGTTAGAGCCACACTGTTAGATATAACAGAATAACAGTTAGAGCCACTCTGTTAGATATAACAGAATAACAGTTAGAGCCACACTGTTAGATATAACAGAATAACAGTTAGAGCCACACTGTTAGATATAACAGAATAACAGTTAGAGCCACTCTGTTAGATATAACAGAATAACAGTTAGAGCCACACTGTTAGAGCCACACTGTTAGATATAACAGAATAACAGTTAGAGCCACACTGTTAGATATAACAGAATAACAGTTAGAGCCACACTGTTAGATATAACAGAATAACAGTTAGAGCCACACTGTTAGATATAACAGAATAACAGTTAGAGCCACTCTGTTAGATATAACAGAATAACAGTTAGAGACACACTGTTAGAGCCACACTGTTAGAGCCACACTGTTAGAGAACCTTGTCGAAGGGTAATGTTTGACTAGATAATTCTCTTGTTTTTATGTTTCATTCAAACCACCACAGAATGTGAAACACCAAATAAACAGAGGAAAGGTCATTTTCAGATTCGAGGAGAACATTTGCATATTAGTCTATAGGACCCGTTTTCTCGTTGTTCAAAGTGGGTAAAATAATGAGCTGAAATTCTCGTCGACTCCTCGAGAAGCGGCAAAACATGTCATAACAGCTATGCTTTTATGAAAAGACAGTTATATATATTTTAATAGTTTCCACACCAATTAAAATAGTCAAATATACTGAACAAAAAAATGTACGCAATATTTAAAGTGTTAGTCCCATGTTTCATGAGCTGAAAGAAAATACACTCAAAAAGCATATTTCTCTGAAATGGGCACAAATGTGTTTCCATCCCTGTTACTGAGCATTCCTCCTTTACCAAGATAATCCATCCACCTGACAGGTGTGACATATCAAGAAGCACAGTGCACGGTGCACCCTGTGCTGGGCACAATAAAAGGCCACTGTGCAAAATATATATATAATAATTCACACAACACAATGAATGAATGTATAGACCTGACTACAGTAGAACAGAGGACTGTATAGACCTGACTACAGAGGAATGTATAGACCTGACTACAGTAGAACAGAGGAATGTATAGACCTGACTACAGAGGAATGTATAGACCTGACTACAGTAGAACAGAGGAATGTATAGACCTGACTACAGAGGAATGTATAGACCTGACTACAGTAGAACAGAGGAATGTATAGACCTGACTACAGAGGAATGTATAGACCTGACTACAGTAGAACAGAGGAATGTATAGACCTGACTACAGAGGAATGTATAGACCTGACTACAGTAGAACAGAGGAATGTATAGACCTGACTACAGAGGAATGTATAGACCTGACTACAGTAGAACAGAGGAATGTATAGACCTGAATACAGTAGAACACAGGCATGTATAGACCCGACTACAGTAGAACAGAGGAATGTATAGACCCGACTACAGTAGAACAGAGGAATGTATAGACCTGACTACAGTAGAACAGAGGAATATATAGACCTGACTACAGTAGAACACAGGCATGTATAGACCCGACTACAGTAGAACAGAGGAATGTATAGACCTGAGTACAGTAGAACAGAGGAATGTATAGACCTGACTACAGTAGAACAGAGGAATGTATAGACCTGACTACAGTAGAACAGAGGAATGTATAGACCTGAGTACAGTAGAACAGAGGAATGTATAGACCTGACTACAGTAGAACAGAGGAATGTATAGACCCGACTACAGTAGAACAGAGGAATGTATAGACCTGACTACAGTAGAACAGAGGAATGTATAGACCTGAGTACAGTAGAACAGAGGAATGTATAGACCTGACTACAGTAGAACAGAGGAATGTATAGACCTGAGTACAGTAGAACAGAGGAATGTATAGACCTGAGTACAGTAGAACAGAGGAATGTATAGACCCGACTACAGTAGAACAGAGGAATGTATAGACCCGACTACAGTAGAACAGAGGAATGTATAGACCTGAGTACAGTAGAACAGAGGAATGTATAGACCTGACTACAGTAGAACAGAGGAATGTATAGACCTGACTACAGTAGAACAGAGGAATGTATAGACCCGACTACAGTAGAACACAGGCATGTATAAACCAATGCCATAGATGTCTCAAGTTTTGAGGAAGGGTTCATTTGGCATGCTGAGAATTTAATGCTAGGTTGTTTTTGAGAATTTGGCAGAACGTCCAACCAGCCTCACAAAAGCAGACCACGTGTAATCACGCCAGCCCACGACCCCCACATCTGGCTTCTTCTCCTTTCGGGGATGGTCTGAGACCAGCCACCCGGACAGCTGATGAAACAGTGGGTTAGAACAATCAAATCATTTCTGCATCAACTGTCAGAAATCATCTCAGGGAAGCTCGTCTGCGTGCTCGTCATCCTCACCAGGGTCTTGACCTGACCGCAGTTTCACGTCGTAACCGACTTCATTGGTCACATGCTCACCTTCGATGGCCACTGGTACGCTGGAGAAGTGTGCTCTTCACGGATGAATCCCAGTTTCAACTGTACCGGGCAGATGGCAGATGGTGTTGTGTGGGCAAGCGGTTTACAGATGTCTATGTTGTGAACAGAGTGCCCCATGGTCGCGGTGGGGTTATGGTATGGGCAGGTATAAGCTACGGACAATGAACACAATTACATTTTTTCAATGGCAATTTGAATGGACAGATATGCAGGTATGCATTGATGAGATCCTGAGGCCCATTGTCGTGCCATTCCTCCACATCCATCACCTCATGTTTCAGCATGATAATGCACAGCCCCATGTCGCAAGGATCTGGATACAATTCCTGGAAGCTGAAAATATCCCAATTATTGTGGGACAACATTCCACAGGCCACAATCAACAGCCTGATCAACTCTATGTGAAGGAGATGTGTCGCGCTGCATGAGGCAAATGGTGGTCACACCAGATACTGACTGGTTTTCTGAGCCACGCCCCCTACCTTTTCTTTAAGGTAACTGTGACCAACCGATGCATATCTGTATTCCCAGTCATGTGAAATCCATAGATTAGGGCCTAATGAATTCATGTCAATTGATTGATTTCCTTACATGAACTATAACTCAGTAAATCTTTGCAATTTGCGTTTATACTCTGGTCAGGAAGGCTTTGGTCTGGAAGGCTTTGGTCTAGAAGGCTTTGGTCTGGAAGGCTTTGGTCTCTCAGTGGAGGGCTTTGGTCTGGAAGGCTTTGGTCTGGAAGGCTTTGGTCTCTCACTGGAAGGCTTTGGTTGGAAAGCTTTGGTCTGGAAGGCTTTGGTCTCTCACTGGAAGGCTTTGGTCTGGAAGGCTTTGGTCTCTCACTGGAAGGCTTTGGTCTCTCACTGGTAGGCTTTGGTCTCTCACTGGAAGGCTTTGGTCTGGAAGGCTTTGGTCTGGAAGGCATTGGTCTCTCACTGGAAGGCTTTGGTCTCACTGGAAGGCTTTGGTCTGGAAGGCTTTGGTCTCTCACTAGAAGGCTTTGGTCTCTCACTGGAAGGCTTTGGTCTCTCACTGGAAGGCTTTGGTCTCTCACTGGAAGGCTTTGGTCTCTCACTGGAAGGCTTTGGTCTCTCACTGGAAGGCTTTGGTCTCTCACTGGAAGGCGTTGGTCTCTCACTGGAAGGCTTTGGTCTCTGACTGGAAGGCTTTGGTCTCTCACTGGAAGGCTTTGGTCTCTCACTGGAAGGCTTTGGTCTCTCACTGGAAGGCTTTGGTCTGGAAGGCTTGGCAGAAAACATCTAAGGACACACACACTCATCTCTGCCTGTGGTCCAGCTACCAACCTACCAATCACAGCCCACCAAACTGAAGCCTGTGTGTGTGTGTTTTTTGTTTCTACAGACCACAGTGCATCTTGGATCCTCCAGCTCAGAGAGAGAGAGATGACCACACGGCTCTGAAAAACAAACTTCATCACACAGCCGCCCCAAGGTTGCCAGGGGTGACCACAGTCATTATGGAATAGCATGTGTTTGTAAATAATCACATCGCTTCCATAACTACAACACACACACTCAAACACACACACACACTCAAACACACACACACACTCAAACACACACACACACACACACACACTCAAACACACACACACACTCAAACACACACACACACACACACACACACACACACACACACACACACACACACACACACACAAACACGGGCTTCACTGATCATCTGAGCCCACAGAAGTCCACAGAGAGCCAGCAGTGAGGTGTGAGGCCATGTCCAATATTACATAGAGCACACAGTAAGATGTAACTATTACATAGAACACACAGTAAGATGTAACTATTACATAGAACACACAGTAAGATGTAACTATTACATAGAACACACAGTAAGATGTCTACTATTACATAGAACACACAGTAAGATGTCACTATTACATAGAACACACAGTAAGATGTCACTATTACATAGAACACACAGTAAGATGTCACTATTACATAGAACACACAGTAAGATGTCACTATTACATAGAACACACAGTAAGATGTCACTATTACATAGAACACACAGTAAGATGTCTACTATTACATAGAACACACAGTAAGATGTCACTATTACATAGAACACACAGTAAGATGTCTACTATTACATAGAACACACAGTAAGATGTAACTATTACATAGAACACACAGTAAGATGTCACTATTACATAGAACATACAGTAAGATGTAACTATTACATAGAACACACAGTAAGATGTAACTATTACATAGAACACACAGTAAGATGTCACTATTACATAGAACACACAGTAAGATGTCACTATTACATAGAACACACAGTAAGATGTCACTATTACATAGAACACACAGTAAGATGTCACTATTACATAGAACACACAGTAAGATGTCACTATTACATAGAACACACAGTAAGATGTCTACTATTACATAGAACACACAGTAAGATGTAACTATTACATAGAACACACAGTAAGATGTCACTATTACATAGAACATACAGTAAGATGTAACTATTACATAGAACACACAGTAAGATGTCACTATTACATAGAACACACAGTAAGATGTAACTATTACATAGAACACACAGTAAGATGTAACTATTACATAGAACACACAGTAAGATGTAACTATTACATAGAACACACAGTAAGATGTAACTATTACATAGAACATACAGTAAGATGTAACTATTACATAGAACACACAGTAAGATGTCACTATTACATAGAACACACAGTACGATGTAACTATTACATAGAACACACAGTAAGATGTCACTATTACATAGAACACACAGTAAGATGTAACTATTACATAGAACACACAGTAAGATGTCTACTATTACATAGAACACACAGTAAGATGTCACTATTACATAGAACACACAGTAAGATGTCACTATTACATAGAACACACAGTAAGATGTCTACTATTACATAGAACACACAGTAAGATGTCACTATTACATAGAACACACAGTAAGATGTCACTATTACATAGAACACACAGTAAGATGTCACTATTACATAGAACACACAGTAAGATGTCACTATTACATAGAACACACAGTAAGATGTCACTATTACATAGAACACACAGTAAGATGTCACTATTACATAGAACACACAGTAAGATGTCTACTATTACATAGAACACACAGTAAGATGTAACTATTACATAGAACACACAGTAAGATGTCACTATTACATAGAACATACAGTAAGATGTAACTATTACATAGAACACACAGTAAGATGTCACTATTACATAGAACACACAGTAAGATGTAACTATTACATAGAACACACAGTAAGATGTAACTATTACATAGAACACACAGTAAGATGTAACTATTACATAGAACACACAGTAAGATGTAACTATTACATAGAACATACAGTAAGATGTAACTATTACATAGAACACACAGTAAGATGTCACTATTACATAGAACACACAGTACGATGTAACTATTACATAGAACACACAGTAAGATGTCACTATTACATAGAACACACAGTAAGATGTAACTATTACATAGAACACACAGTAAGATGTCTACTATTACATAGAACACACAGTAAGATGTCACTATTACATAGAACACACAGTAAGATGTCACTATTACATAGAACACACAGTAAGATGTCTACTATTACATAGAACACACAGTAAGATGTCACTATTACATAGAACACACAGTAAGATGTCACTATTACATAGAACACACAGTAAGATGTCTACTATTACATAGAACACACAGTAAGATGTCACTATTACATAGAACACACAGTAAGATGTCACTATTACATAGAACACACAGTAAGATGTAACTATTACATAGAACACACAGTAAGATGTCACTATCACATAGAACACACAGTAAGATGTCACTATTACATAGAACACACAGTAAGATGTAACTATTACATAGAACACACAGTAAGATGTAACTATTACATAGAACACACAGTAAGATGTAACTATTACATAGAACACACAGTACGATGTCACTATTACATAGAACACACAGTAAGATGTAACTATTACATAGAACACACAGTAAGATGTAACTATTACATAGAACACACAGTACGATGTCACTATTACATAGAACACACAGTAAGATGTCATTATTACATAGAACACACAGTGAGATGTAACTATTACATAGAACACACAGTAAGATGTAACTATTACATAGAACACACAGTACGATGTCACTATTACATAGAACACACAGTAAGATGTAACTATTACATAGAACACACAGTAAGATGTAACTATTACATAGAACACACAGTAAGATGTCTACTATTACATAGAACACACAGTAAGATGTCACTATTACATAGAACACACAGTAAGATGTCACTATTACATAGAACACACAGTAAGATGTCACTATTACATAGAACACACAGTACGATGTCACTATTACATAGAACACACAGTAAGATGTAACTATTACATAGAACACACAGTAAGATGTAACTATTACATAGAACACACAGTAAGATGTAACTATTACATAGAACACACAGTACGATGTCACTATTACATAGAACACACAGTAAGATGTAACTATTACATAGAACACACAGTACGATGTCACTATTACATAGAACACACAGTAAGATGTAACTATTACATAGAACACACAGTAAGATGTAACTATTACATAGAACACACAGTACGATGTCACTATTACATAGAACACACAGTAAGATGTAACTATTACATAGAACACACAGTAAGATGTAACTATTACATAGAACACACAGTAAGATGTCACTATTACATAGAACACACAGTAAGATGTCACTATTACATAGAACATACAGTAAGATGTAACTATTACATAGAACACACAGTAAGATGTAACTATTACATAGAACACACAGTACGATGTCACTATTACATAGAACACACAGTAAGAAGCCTAGTCCCTCAAGGTATCTTGTTAATGCTGAGATGCATTAAGCAGAGAGGCATCGGCTTCCAATTTAAGAGTCTGGAATGAGTCTGTATCTCTCTCTCTCTGACTATGAACTAGAACCACCTCCCATATTTCTCTCTCCATCGTCTTTCAGACTTTACCTTTAGCCAGATGCTATGACCTCCCCCTCCCAGCTGCATGGTACATGTTGTAACAGAGTCCATTAGGTTGGCTGGGGGAGAGACGCTCTGGTGTCCAGCGCGCCCTTGGGCGGCAGGGTAGCCTTGTGGTTAGAGCGTTCAACTAGTAACCGGAAGGTTGCAAGTTCGAATCCCTGAGCTGACAAGGTACAAATCTGTTGTTCTGCCCCTGAACAAGGCAGTTCACCCACTGTTCCCTGGTAGGCTTTCATTGTAAATAAGAATTTGTTCTTAACTGACTTGCCTAGTTAAATATAGGTAAAATAAAAAGACCAAGTGTCAAAGTATAGTAATATCAGTTTAGACCACATCCATTAGTAATCAATCAAATGTATTGATAAAGCCTTCTTACATCAGCCAATGTCTCAAAGTGCTGTACAGAAACCCAGCCTAAAACCCCAAACAGCAAGCAATGCAGGTGTAGAAGCACGGTGGCTAGGAAAAACTCCCTAGAAAGGCTGGAATGGTGCTGTGTTTTAGTATAGTGATATCAGCTTAGACTACATCCATTAGGGATGTGTTAGAGTATATCAATTGTAAACTATATAAATCACTGTGTGCATCCTTTATGGCACTGTATTCCCTGCATAGTGCTCTACTTTAAACCAGAGCCCTTTAGACCTTAGTACACTATAAAAGGAAAGAGGGTGTTTTTCCCCCTCACATCTGCCTTGGCTGTATTCCAGGTGAAGTCTGCTGTGTGGACAAATAGAGGAATCTATTCTGGATACAACAATAATACCATTGTAACTTCTGTCTCTGCTCTCCTCTGCCTGCCTGGCCACAGACCATTACAGAGACAGAGAAACAAAGATGGAGGCTTTGATCCTGTCCTCACTTAACTATGATGTAGAGCACAATGGAGTGCACGGAGAGCAGATAGATTCCGCTCCATCTTTCTCTTCCCTCTCTCTCATCCCTCTCTCTCCTCCCTCTCTCTCTTCCCTCTCTCTCTTCCTCCTCTCTTCCCTCTCTCTCTCTTCCCTCTCTCTCCTCCCTCTCTCTCTTCCTATCTCTCTTCCCCCTCTCTTCCCTCTCTCTCCTCCCTCTCTCTCTTCCAATTCCCTTCCCTCTCTCTCCACCCTCTCTCTCCTCCCTCTCTCTCTTCCCCCTCTATCTTCCCTCTCTCTCCCCCCCTCTCCTCCCTCTCTCTCTTCCCTCTCTCTTCCCTCTCTCTCCTCCTTCTCTCTCTTCCCTCTCTATTCCCTCTCTCCTCCCTCTCTCTTTCCCCATTCTCTTTCCTCTCTCTCCTCCCTCTCTCTCTTCCCTCTTTCTCTTCCCTCTCTCTCTTCCAAATTTCTCTTCCATCTCTCTCTCTCCCCTCTCTCTTCTCTATCTCTCCTCCCTCTCTCCCCTATCTCTCTTCCCTCTCTCTTCCCTCTCTCCTCCCTCTCTGTCTTCCATCATTCTCTTCCCTCTCTCTCTCCCCTCTCTCTCTTCCCTCTCGCTCTCTTACACTACTCTCTTCCCTCTCTCTCTCTTCCCCTCTCTCCTCCCCCTCTCTCTTCCTATCTCTCTTCCCCCTCTCTTCCCTCTCTCTCCTCCCTCTCTCTCTTCCAATTCCCTTCCCTCTCTCTCCACCCTCTCTCTCCTCCCTCTCTCTCTTCCCTTTCTCTCCCCCCTCTCCTCCCTCTCTCTCTTCCCTCTCTCTTCCCTCTCTCTCCTCCTTCTCTCTCTTCCCTCTCTCTTCCCCCTCTCCTCCCTCTCTCTTTCCTCTCTCTCCTCCCTCTCTCTCTTCCCTCTTTCTCTTCCCTCTCTCTCTTCCAAATTTCTATTCCCCCTCTCTCTCTCCCCTCTCTCTCTTCCCTCTCTCTTCTCTCTCTCTTCTCCCTCTCTCCCCTATCTCTCTTCCCTCTCTCTTCCCTCTCTCATCCCTCTCTGTCTTCCATCATTCTCTTCCCTCTCTCTCTCCCCTCTCTCTCTTCCCTCTCTCTCTCTTACACTACTCTCTTCCCTCTCTCTCTCTTCCCTCTCTCTCCTCTCTCGCTCTTTCTCTCCCCTCTCGCTCTTCCCTCTCTTTCACTCTCTCTTCTCTCTCTCCCCTCTCTCTCTTCCCCCTCTCTCTTCCCTCTCCCTCTCTCCCTTCCCTCTCTCTTCCATCTTTCTTCCATTTCTCCTCCCTCTCTCTCTTCCACCTCTCTCTTCTATCTCTCACTTCCCTATCTCTCTTCGATCGTTCTCTTCCCTCTCTCTCTTCCATATTTCTCTTCCCTCTCTCTCTTCCCTCTCTCTCTTTTCCCTTTCTCGCTCCCCTCTCTCTTCCCTCTCTCTCTTCCCTCTCTCTCTCTTCCCTCTCTCTCTCCCCTCTCTTACCTGTCTCTCTTCCCTTTCTTTTCCCTCTCTCTCTTCCATCTCTCTTAACCCATCTCTCTCATGGCAACGAGACACCAATCTTGGTGACTTGACTGCACACAGCAGTATTTCACCAAAGAGATATGGGAGTTTATCAATGTTTGAGTTGTTTTCAAATATTTGTGGGTCTGTGTGATCTGTGGAAAATATGTGTTTCTAATGTTTTCATACATTGGGCAGGAGGTTAGGAAGTGCAGCTCAGTTTCGACCTCATTTTGTGGGTTGTGTGCACATAGTCTGTCATATCTTAAGACCCAGGACTGTCTATGGCAGACTCTCTCAATAGCAAGGCTATGCTCACTGAGTCTGTACATAGTCAAGGATTGTCTTAATTTAGGGTCAGTCACAGTGGCCAGGTATTCTTTTTAGGGCCAAATAGCATTCCAATTTGCTCTGTTTTTTGGGATGATACTTTCCAGTGTGTCAAGTAATTATCTTTTTGCTTTGTCATAATTTGGTTGGGTCTAAATATGTTCCTGTCCTGGGGCTCTGAGGGGCCTGTTTGTGTTTGTGAGCAGAGCCCAGAACCAGCTGGCTGAGGGGACTCTTGTCTAGGTTCATCTCTCTGTAGGTGAGGGCTTTGTGGTGGAATGTGTGAGCATCACTTCCTTTTAGGTGGTTCAATTTTGATAACTAGTGGGTATACTATAGTTCTAATTATACTCTTCATGCATTGTTTCAAGTCTTGCGTTGTACAGGGAGGACATTTTTGCAAAATTCTGCATGCAGAGGCTCAATTAGTTTTTTTGTCCCATTTTGTGATTTCTTGGTTGGTGAGTGGACCCCAGACCTCACAGCCATATAGGGTAACGGGTTTGATAACTGATTCAAGTATTTTTAGTCAGATCCTAATGGGGAAGTTTTAAGTTCCTTTTGATGGCATAGAAGGTACTTCTTGCCTCGTCTCTGAGATTGTTAACAGCTTTGAGCAATGAACATGAGGGAGACCGAGAGCTGGTTTCAAGTGCAGGGCATAGCAGGTGTTTAACTTCTTAACTGCAGCATTTTCACTTTTGGATAAATAGCATGCCCAATGTCAACTTCCTGCTACTCATGCCAAGAATATAAGATATGCATATTATTAGTAGATTTGGATAGAAAACCCTCTGAAGTTTCTAAAACTGTTTGAATCATGTCTGTGAGTATAACAGAACTTATGTAGCAGGCGAAACCCCGAGGACTAACCGTTCAGATTTATTTTTTGTGGTTTTTGGTCAACCAGCGCTCTGAAAACCGTGTGTCGAAAAACAAACAATAACTCACAATGATGGGGTGCAAAAAACTGAACTAAATAGTGTGTGATAATGATATACAGGTGTGTGAACTGGTAATCAGAATTCAGGTGATTGGGATCTGGAGAGTGAGCTGCGTGCAGGGGATCTACCTGTATGAGAGTGTGAGCTGGAAGCAGACGTTACAGTTTGTGGAAGTTATCTGTGGTGTTGATGTTTAGGCCGAGGTAGGTATAGTTCTTTGTGTGCTCTAGGACAACAGTGTCTAGATATAAGTTGTATTCATTGTCCTGGCTACTGCACCTTTTTTGGAACACCATTATTTTGGTCTTACTGAGATTTACTGTCAGGGCCCAGGTCTGTCAGGGCCCAGGTCTGTCAGGGCCCAGATATGTCAGGGCCCAGGTCTGTCAGTGCCCAGGTCTGACAGAATATGTGCAGAAGATCTAGGTGCTGCTGTAGGCCCTCCTTGGTTGGGGATAGAAGCACCAGATCATCAGCAAACAGTAGACATTTGACTTCAGATTCTAGTAGGGTGAGGCCGGGTGCTGCAGACTGTTCTAGTGACCTCGCCAATTTATTGATATACAGTGCCTTGCGAAAGTATTCGGCCCCCTTGAACTTTGCGACCTTTTGCCACATTTCAGGCTTCAAACATAAAGATATAAAACTGTATTTTTTTGTGAAGAATCAACAACAAGTGGGACACAATCATGAAGTGGAACGACATTTATTGGATATTTCAAACTTTTTTAACAAATCCAAAACTGAAAAATTGGGCGTGCAAAATTATTCAGCCCCCTTAAGTTAATACTTTGTAGCGCCACCTTTTGCTGCGATTACAGCTGTAAGTCGCTTGGGGTATGTCTCTAACAGTTTTGCACATCGAGAGACTGACATTTTTTCCCATTTTTTCAGTTTTTGATTTGTTAAAAAAGTTTGAAATATCCAATAAATGTCGTTCCACTTCATGATTGTGTCCCATTTGTTGTTGATTCTTCACAAAAAAAATACAGTTTTATATCTTTATGTTTGAAGCCTGAAATGTGGCAAAAGGTCGCAAAGTTCAAGGGGGCCGAATACTTTCGCAAGGCACTGTACATATGAGATGAGTATGTTAACAAAGTGGCATAGTTAAAGTGGCTAGTGATACATGTATTACATAAGGATGCAGTAGATGATATAGAGTACAGTATATACATATACATATGAGATGAGTAATGTAGAGAACATTATATTAGGTAGCATTCAGGCGTCAGGTGGTCACATGAGTTTTGCTCACGCAACAGAGTTTGGACAGCTACTGTTTTCTCCCTCTCCTACTGATAAAGACATTTGCGGTTGATATATTATCGATTATATATTTTAAAAACCTGAGGATTGATTAATAAAATAGTTTGACATGTTTCTGTGGACATTACAGATATTATTTGGAATTTTCATCTGCGTTGTCGTGACCGCTCTTTCCTGTGGATTTTTGAACATAATGCGCCAAACAAACGGAGGTATTTTGGATATAAAAATAATCTTTATGGAACAAAAGGAACATTTATTATGTAACTGGGAGTCTCGTGAGTGAAACATCCGAAGATCATCAAAGGTAAACAATTAATTTGATTGCTTTTCTGATTTTCGTGACCAAGCTTCCTGATGCTAAGTGTACTTAATGTTTTGTCATGCGATCGATAAACTTAGACAAACGCTTGGATTGCTTTCGCTGTAAAGCATATGTTCAAAATGAGACGACAGGTGGGATTAACAAAAGGCTAAACTGTGTTTTGCAATACTGCACTTGTGATTTCATGAATATAATTTTTTTAGTAATATTATGTGAATGTGGCGGTATGCTATTCAGCGGTTGTTGATGACAATTATCCCGCTAAAGGGATGGGTAGCGTCAAGAAGTTAAATGTTTAAATATGAAACTATTTGTGAAAGGAGAGAATTGGTTGTCATAGCGTAAACTCTGCTCACTCAGAGGCCCAAGTGAAAAGACTTTGGTTGTAAACTATGAAACACGCCCTTCTTTCACCACTATATAAACCCGTTGATGAAATTTCAACTTCCTGTTCCAAGGACGTGAGGACTTGTGGTCACCTTCAAGGTCACCTACAGAACTAAGCCAACTTCAGCGTGAGCTCTGGTTGAGCAACAAGAACCTAAAGAAATTAGCACCGAATTTCAATGTGAAGGTCACAATCCACACGCTGAAAGGATGAATTTCGACTATAAAGTATGGCAACTTGGTATGAACTTTCAACTCTTATTCACTAAAGAAGTGATACCTCCTAGCCATTGGGTTAGCACAGCAACTGTAGACGTGGGCTAGGAGAGGACGGACAGAGTATCTGTTCAACCACACTCCAGTTCCCCATTAGACATTCTTCAGAGGACAAGATATCCATGCTGAACATCCCAGCCGTCTATCTACAACCAATCTTCCGAAGCCCAGCTCAGAGTAAATACTTATTGCATTTTCCTTTTTCAAGTGGGCTTTTATTTAGAATGCATAAGATACTGTATTTACGATAGCATATCTGCCTATACAAAATATTTTTGTTCCTCGGTCTTCCCGCTCTTTCATTCAAATCCAACCACCTTTCTTTGTGTAACTAGCTATCATGTCTGTTCTGTCCGCTAGGGACGTTTTTCTTTATGACATAATTTGTAATCAATGTATGATCCATTCTGTGTAGATGTAATTCTATGTGATTATTTAGGTATTTAGTAAATAAATAATTTAACCCACTGTTTTATTGCTGATTCAACTTGTTAGCCAGGGTTTGTGAAGATAACCAAGAATGTACAACTTTCAGATGAGACTGAATAAAGTGATGATTAAATATTGACTGCTATTGATGTAAAATATTACTATATGTTTAAGAATTTATTCGGAAGATAACAGCTCTATAAACATTCTTTCGTGGTGCCCCGACTTTCTAGTTAATTACATTACCCGATTAGCTTAATCAGGTAATATTAATTACAGAGAAATTATTTTATAGAATAGCATGTCATATCACTTAATCCGGCATAGCCAAAGAAACGACATGCTGTATGTACTATAGTACTACTAATTGTAGTGATGTGAAAATGAGAGCATCTGAAAGGGAAAAGGTTTCTGGTTGAGAGTGAGAACACTGGGAAGTGTCTGCTGCTTTAGCACCTTGCTACTGATATGAACAAGGTCAGACTGTAGGCAAGGAAATGTTTCATTTGTCTGTGAAACTGAGTAATGTCAAGATGTGAAAATATCATATTACAAAGCTTGTGTGTGTGTGTGTGTGTGTGCGTGTGCGTGCGTGCGTGCGTGCGTGCGTGCCATGCGTGTGTATGTTTGAGTGACTGTAGTACTGAGCTTACTTTTATTTCCACGTCTTGTGTTACAATATTTAGTGTAATTGAATGTGTTGTATCCAGGTAACGGCCCAATTGATCTCCAATCTTTAAACTCCGCTCCCCTGCCCTCCTCAATACATCACACATCCCACTGGAAACACATTAGCCATTTCTGCGTTAGCGTAATGGCAGACATATTAATATTATAATAATGTATCTCTTTTAATATTGGTAATAACTCACTACAACAAATATTTCAGAAGAGGGCAGCAGTGTGTGCATCATTGTGTAGATTACAAATACAGTACAATGAGACATTTCACACTAATCCCTGCACCAATAAATGACTGCTTCAAGAAATATAAATCAACAGGAGTAGGTCAAAAAACAGTCTCCATATATGGCTCCATTGAGACCCAAAACACACCACAGTATCCAGAGATGGCTCCATTGAGGACCAAAACACACCATAGTATCCAGAGATGGCTCCATTAGGGACCAAAACACACCACAGTATCCAGAGATAGCTCCATTGAGGACCAAAACACACCATAGTATCCAGAGATGGCTCCATTAGGGACCAAAACACACCACAGTATCCAGAGATGGCTCCGTGAGGACCAAAACACACCACAGTATCCAGAGATGGCTCCATTGAGGACCAAAACACACCACAGTATCCAGAGATGGCTCCATTGAGGACCAAAACACATCATAGTATCCAAAGATGGCTCCATTAGGGACCAAAACACACCGCAGCATCCAGAGATGGCTCCGTGAGGACCAAAACACACCACAGTATCCAGAGATGGCTCCATTGAGGACCAAAACACACCACAGTATCCAGAGATGGCTCCATTAGGGACCAAAACACACCACAGTATCCAGAGATGGCTCCATTGAGACCCAAAACACACCACAATATCCAGAGATGGTCCCTTGAGGACCAAAACACCACAGTATCCAGAGATGGCTCCATGGAGACCCAAAACACACCACAGTATCCAGAGATGGCTCCATTGAGACCCAAAACACACCACAGTATCCAGAGATGGCTCCATTGAGACCCAAAAATCACCACAGTATCCAGAGATGGCTCAATTGAGGACCAAAACACACCACAGTATCCAGAGATGGTCAATTGAGACCCAAAACACACCACAGTATCCATAGATGGCTCTATTGACAACCAAAACACACCGCAGTATCCAGACATGGCTCCATTGAGGACCAAAACACACCGCAGTATCCAGAGATGGCTCCATTGACGACCAAAACACACCACAGTATCCAGAGATGGCTCAATTGAGGACCAAAACACACCACAGTATCCAGAGATGGCTCCATTAGGGACCAAAACACACCACAGTATCTAGAGACGGCTCCATTTAGGACAAAAACACACAACAGTATCCAGAGATGGCTCCATTGAGGACCAAAACACACCACAGTATCCAGAGATGGCTCCATTTAGACCCAAAACACACCACAGTATCCAGAGATGGCTCCATTGAGGACCAAAACCATCCACAGTATCCAGAGATGGCTCCAATGAGGACCAAAACACACCACAGTATCCAGAGATGGCTCCATTAAGGACCAAAACACACCACCGTATCCAGAGATGGTTCCATTGAGGACCAAAACACACCACCGTATCCAGAGATGGCTTGAGGACCATATTCCATCTCTATTAGAGACACATGGGTTGTTTTATTAAGAACAGGGGATTACGAAATTGCAGAGTCCAAATTTCTATGTCTGTTTTTACTTTCTATGTCTGTTTGGGACAAGTGTCCCAAATGCCACCGTATTCTCTGTGGGCCCTGGTGAAAAGTAATGCACTTCATAGGGGATAGGCCACTACTTAGGACTCAGTCTCAGCCATTGTTTTATCGTAAACACACTAGGAGAACCTCAGTGAATGGAAATATTTTTGAGAATTTTGAGATGGTTCCAATTCATATATCTCAGCCTGCAGCTAGAGTATTATGCTAGAGAAGGGGCTGGAGCTGGACATGAGATTAGAGCTGGAAATGGGATTAGAGCTGGACATGAGATAAGAGCTGAAAATTGGATTAGAGCTGGACATGAGATTAGAGCTGGAAATGGGATTATGGCTGGAGATGGGCTGGAGCTGGAGATGGGCTGGAGTTGGAGTGGGGGCTGGAGTTGGAGTGGGGGCTGGAGATGGAGTGGGGGCTGGAGATGGAGTGGGAGCTGGAGAAGGGGCTGGAGCTGGAGAAGGGGCTGGAGCTGGGGCTGGAGTTGGAGTGGGGGCTGGAGCTGGAGAAGGGGCTGGAGATGGAGTGGGGGTTAGAGCTGGAGAAGGGGCTGGAGCTGGAGAAGGGGCTGGAGCTGGGGCTGGAGTTGGAGTGGGGGCTGGAGATGGAGTGGGGGCTGGAGTTGGAGTGGGGGCTGGAGATGGAGTGGGGGCTAGAGCTGGAGAAGGGGCTGGAGTTGGGGCTGGAGTTTGAGTGGATACAACTGCTGAATAAATGTTGAGAGCTGCCTGGGACAGAGAGAGAAAGGTGGCTGGGACAGAGAGAGAGGTGGCTGGGACAGAGAGAGAGGTGGCTGGAAGAGAGAGAGATGTGGCTGGGACAGAGAGAGGGGTGGCTGAAAGAGAGAGAGAGGTGGCTGGGACAGAGAGAGAGGTGGCTGAGACAGATAGAGAGGTGGCTGGGACAGAGAGAGAGAGGTGGCTGGGACAGAGAGAGAGAGGTGGCTGGGACAGAGAGAGAGAGGTGGCTGGGACAGAGAGAGAGAGGTGGCTGGGACAGAGAGAGAGAGGTGGCTGGGACAGAGAGAGAGGTGGCTGGGACAGAAAGAGAGGTGGCAGGGACAGAGAGAGAGGTGGCTGGGACAGAAAGAGAGGTGGCAGGGACAGAGATAGAGTTGGCTGGGAGAGAGATAGAGGTGGCTGGGACAGAGAGAGAGCTGGCAGAGACAGATAGAGAGACGGCTGGGACAGAGAGAGAGAGATGTAGCAGCAGTAGAGGTAGCAGCAGTAGAGGAGGGGTACTGTCCACAGTATTTAGGATGATTAGCAGCAGTAGTGGAGGGGTGCAGTCCACAGTATTCAGGAAGATGAGTAGTAGCAGTAGAGGACGTGTACAGTCCACAGTTTTTTAGGAAGAGGAGTAGCAGCAGTAGAGGAGGGGTACATTCCACAGTATTCAGGAAGACTAGCAGCAGTAGAGGAGGGATACAGTCCACAGTATTCAGGAAGAGGAGTAGCAGCAGTAGAGGAGGGGAACAGTCCACAGTATTCAGGAAGAGGAGTAGCAACAGTAGAGAAGGGGTGCAGTCCACAGTATTCAGGAAGACTAGCAGCAGTAGATGAGGGCTACAGTCCACAGTATTCAGGAAGAGGAGTAGCAGCAGTAGATGAGGGCTACAGTCCACAATATTCAGGAAGAGGAGTAGCAGCAGTAGAGGAGGGGTACAGTCCACAGTATTCAGGAAGAGGAGTAGCAGCAGTAGAGAAGGGGTACAGCCCACAGTATTCAGGAAGAGGAGTTGCAGCAGTAGAGGAGGGATACAGTCCACAGTATTCAGGAAGAGGAGTAGCGGCAGTAGAGGAGGGGTACAGTCCACAGTATTCAGGAAGAGGAGTAGCTGCAGTTGAGTAGTGGTACAGTCCACAGTACTCAGGAAGACTAGCAGCGGTAGAGTAGGGAAACAGTCAAAGGTGTTCAGGAAGAGGAGTAGCAGCAGTAGAGGAGGGGTACAGTCCACAATATTCAGGAAGACTAGCAGCAGTAGAGAAGGGGTACAGCCCACAGTATTCAGGAAAAGGAGTTGCAGCAGTAGAGGAGGGATACAGTCCACAGTATTCAGGAAGAGGAGTAGCTGCAGTAGAGGAGTGGTACAGTCCACAGTACTCAGGAAGACCAGCAGCGGTAGAGTAGGGAAACAGTCCAAGGTGTTCAGGAAGAGGAGTAGCAGCAGTAGAGGAGGGGTACAGTCCACAATATTCAGGAAGACTAGCAGCAGTAGAGGAGGGGTACAGTTCACAGTATTCAGGAAGAGGAGTAGCAGCAGTAGAGGAGGGGTGAAGTCCACAGTATTCAGGAAGATGAGTAGCAGTAGAGGAGGGGTACAGTCCACAGTACTCAGGAAGACTAGTAACAATAGAGTAGGGAAACAGTCCAAGGTGTTCAGGAAGAGGAGTAGCAGCAATAGATTAGGGGTACAGTCCACAAAATTCAGGAAGACTAGCAGCAGTAGAGGAGGGGTACAGTCCACAGTATTCAGGAAGAGGAGTAGCAGCAGTAGAGGAGGGGTACAGTCCACAGTATTCAGGAAGAGGAGTAGTAGCAGTAGAGGAGGGGAACAGTCCACAGTATTCAGGAAGAGGAGTAGCAGCAGTAGAGGAGGGGTACAGTCCACAGTATTCAAGAAGAGGAGTAGCAGCAGTAGTGGAGGGGTGCAGTCCACAGTATTCAGGAAGAGGAGTAGCAGCAGTAGAGGAGGGGTACAGTCCACAGTATTCAGGAAGAGGAGTAGCAGCAGTAGAGGAGGGATACAGTCCACAGTATTCAGGAAGAGGAGTAGCAGCAGTAGTGGAGGGGTGCAGTCCACAGTATTCATGAAGATGAGTAGTAGCAGTAGAGGACGTGTACAGTCCACAGTATTCAGGAAGAGGAGTAGCAGCAGTAGAGGAGGGGTACAGTAGAGGAGGGGTACAGTCCACAGTATTCAGGAAGAGGAGTAGCAGTAGAGGAGGGGTACAGTCCACAGTATTTAGGAAGATTAGCAGCAGTAGAGGAGGGGTAGAGTCCACAGTATTCAGGAAGAGGCGTAGCAGCAGTGGAGGAGGGGTACAGTCCACAGTATTCAGGAAGAAGAGTAGTAGCAGTCGAGGACGTTTACAGTCCACAGTATTCAGGAAGAGGAGTAGCAGCAGTAGAGGAGGGGTACAGTAGAGGAGGGGTGAAGTCCACAGTATTCAGGAAGACTAGCAGCAGTAGAGGAGGGGTACAGTCCACAGTATTCAGGAAGACTAGCAGCAGTAGAGGAGGGGTACAGTCCACAGTATTCAGGAAGACTAGCAGCAGTAGAGGAGGGGTGCAGTCCACAGCATTCAGGAAGAGGAGTGGCAGCAGTAGAGGAGGGGTACAGTCCACAATAGTTATGAAGATTAACAGCAGTAGAGGAGGGGTACAGTCCACAGTATTCAGGAAGACTAGCAGCAGTAGAAGAGGGGTACAGTCCACAGTATTCATGAAGAGGAGTAGCAGCAGTAGAGGAGGGGTACAGTCCACAGTATTCAGGAAGAGGAGTAGCAGCAGTAGAGTAGGGGTACAGTTCACAGTATTCAGGAAGACTAGCAGCAGTAGAGGAGAGCTACAGTCCACAGTATTCAGGAAGAGGAGTAGCAGCAGTAGAGGAGGGGAACAGTCCACAGTATTCAGGAAGAGGAGTAGTAGCAGTCGAGGACGTGTACAGTCCACAGTATTCAGGAAGAGGAGTAGCAGCAGTAGAGGAGGGGTACAGTAGAGGAGGGGTGAAGTCCACAGTATTCAGGAAGACTAGCAGCAGTAGAGGAGGGGTGAAGTCCACAGTATTCAGGAAGACTAGCAGCAGTAGAGGAGGGGTACAGTCCACAGTATTCAGAAAGACTAGCAGCAGTAGAGGAGGGGTGCAGTCCACAGCATTCAGGAAGAGGGGTGTCAGCAGTAGAGGAGGGGTACAGTCCACAATAGTTAAGAAGATTAGCAGCAGTAGAGGAAGGGTACAGTCCACAGTATTCAGGAAGACTAGCAGCAGTAGAAGAGGGGTACAGTCCACAGTATTCATGAAGAGGAGTAGCAGCAGTAGAGGAGGGGTACAGTCCACAGTATTCAGGAAGAGGAGTAGCAGCAGTAGAGGAGGGGTACAGTCCACAGTATTCAGGAAGACTAGCAGCAGTAGAGGAGTGCTACAGTCCACAGTATTCTGGAAGAGGAGTAGCAGCAGTAGAGGAGGGGAACAGTCCACAGTATTCAGGAAGAGAAGTAGCAACAGTAGAGGAGGGGTGCAGTCCACAGTATTCAGGAAGACTAGCAGCAGTAGATGAGGGCTACAGTCCACAGTATTCAGGAAGAGGAGTAGCAGCAGTAGATGAGGGCTACAGTCCACAATATTCAGGAAGAGGAGTAGCAGCAGTAGAGGAGGGGTACAGTCCACAGTATTCAGGAAGAGGAGTAGCAGCAGTAGAGAAGGGGTACAGCCCACAGTATTCAGGAAGAGGAGTTGCAGCAGTAGAGGAGGGATACAGTCCACAGTATTCAGGAAGAGGAGTAACTGCAGTAGAGGAGTGGTACAGTCCACAGTACTCAGGAAGACTAGCAGCGGTAGAGTAGGGAAACAGTCCAAGGTGTTCAGGAAGAGGAGTAGCAGCAGTAGAGGAGGGGTACAGTCCACAATATTCAGGAAGACGAGCAGCAGTAGAGGAGGGGTACAGTTCACAGTATTCAGGAAGAGGAGTAGCAGCAGTAGAGGAGGGGTGAAGTCCACAGTATTCAGGAAGATGAGTAGCAGTAGAGGAGGGGTACAGTCCACAGTTCTCAGGAAGACTAGTAACGGTAGAGTAGGGAAACAGTCCAAGGTGTTCAGGAAGAGGAGTAGCAGCAATAGAGGAGGGGTACAGTCCACAAAATTCAGGAAGACTAGCAGCAGTAGAGGAGGGGTACAGTCCACAGTATTCAGGAAGAGGAGTAGCAGCAGTAGAGGAGGGGTACAGTCCACAGTTTTCAGGAAGAGGAGTAGTAGCAGTAGAGGAGGGGAACAGTCCACAGTATTCAGGAAGACTAGCAGCAGTAGATGAGGGCTACAGTCCACAGTATTCAGGAAGAGGAGTAGCAGCAGTAGATGAGGGCTACAGTCCACAATATTCAGGAAGAGGAGTAGCAGCAGTAGAGGAGGGGTACAGTCCACAGTATTCAGGAAGAGGAGTAGCAGCAGTAGAGGAGGGGTACAGCCCACAGTATTCAAGAAGAGGAGTAGTAGCAGTAGAGGAGGGGAACAGTCCACAGTATTCAGGAAGACTAGCAGCAGTAGATGAGGGCTACAGTCCACAGTATTCAGGAAGAGGAGTAGCAGCAGTAGAGGAGGGGTACAGTCCACAGTATTCAGGAAGAGGAGTAGCAGCAGTAGAGGAGGGGTACAGCCCACAGTATTCAGGAAGAGGAGTAGCAGCAGTAGAGGAGGGGTACAGTCCACAGTATTCACGAAGACTAGCAGCAGTAGAGGAGGGGTACAGTCCACAGTATTCAGGAAGAGTAGCAGCAGTAGAAGAGGGGTACAGTCCACAATAGTTACGAAGATTAGCAGCAGTAGAGGAGGGGTAAAGTCCACAGTATTCAGGAAGAGGAGTAGTAGCAGTAGAGGAGGGTTACAGTCCACAGTATTCAGGAAGACTAGCAGCAGTAGATGAGGGCTACAGTCCACAGTATTCAGGAAGAGGAGTAGCAGCAGTAGAGGAGGGGTACAGTCCACAGTATTCACGAAGACTAGCAGCAGTAGAGGATGGATACAGTCCACAGTATGCAGGAAGAGTATTAGCAGCAGTAGAGGAGGGATACAGTCCACAGTATTCAGGAAGAGGAGTAGCAGCAGTAGAGGAGGGGTACAGTCCACAGTATTCAGGAAGACTAGCAGCAGTAGAGGAGGGATACAGTCCACAGTATTCAGGAAGACTAACAGCATTAGAGGAGGGATACAGTCCACAGTATTCAGGAAGACTAGCCACAGTAGAGGAGGGATACAGTCCACAGAATTCAGGAAGACTAGCAGCAGTAGAGGAGGGATACAGTCCACAGTATTAAGGAAGACTAGCAGCAGTAGATGAGGGATACAGTCCACAGTATTCAGGAAGACTAGCAGCAGTAGATGAGGGATACAGTCCACAGTATTCAGGAAGACTAGCAGCAGTAGAGGAGGGATACAGTCCACAGTATTCAGGAAGACTAGCAGCAGTAGAGGAGGGATACAGTCCACAGTATTCAGGAAGACTAGCAGCAGTAGAGGAGGGGTACAGTCCACAGTATTCAGGAAGAGGAGTAGCAGCAGTAGAGGAGGGGTACAGTCCACAGTATTCAGGAAGAGGAGTAGTAGCAGTAGAGGAGGGGAACAGTCCACAGTATTCAGGAAGACTAGCAGCAGTAGATGAGGGCTACAGTCCACAATATTCAGGAAGAGGAGTAGCAACAGTAGAGGAGGGGTACAGTCCACAGTATTCAGAAAGAGGAGTAGCAGCAGTAGAGGAGGGGTACAGCCCACAGTATTCAGGAAGAGGAGTTACAGCAGTAGAGGAGGGATACAGTCCACAGTATTCAGGAAGAGGAGTAGCAGCAGTAGAGGAGGGGTACAGTCCACAGTATTCACGAAGAATAGCAGCAGTAGAGGAGGGGTACAGTCCACAGTATTCAGGAAGAGGAGTAGCAACAGTAGAGGAGGGGTACAGTCCTCAGTATTCAGGAAGAGTAGCAGCAGTAGAAGAGGGGTACAGTCCACAATAGTTACGAAGATTAGCAGCAGTAGAGGAGGGCTACAGTCCACAGTATTCAGGAAGAGGAGTAGTAGCAGTAGAGGAGGGGTACAGTCCACAGTATTCAGGAAGACTAGCAGCAGTAGATGAGGGCTACAGTCCACAGTATTCAGGAAGAGGAGTAGCAGCAGAAGAGGAGGGTTACAGTCCACAGTATTCAGGAAGAGGAGTTGCAGCAGTAGAGGAGGGATACAGTCCACAGTATTCAGGAAGAGGAGTTGCAGCAGTAGAGGAGGGGAACAGTCCACAGTATTCAGGAAGACTAGCAGCAGTAGATGAGGGCTACAGTCCACAGTATTCAGGAAGAGGAGTAGCAGCAGTAGAGGAGGGGTACAGTCCACGGTATTCACGAAGACTAGCAGCAGTAGAGGAGGGATACAGTCCACAGTATGCAGGAAGAGTATTAGCAGCAGTAGCGGAGGGATACAGTCCACAGTATTCAGGAAGAGGAGTAGCAGCAGTAGAGGAGGGGTACAGTCCACAGTATTCAGGAAGACTAGCAGCAGTAGAGGAGGGATACAGTCCACAGTATTCAGGAAGACTAACAGCATTAGAGGAGGGATACAGTCCACAGTATTCAGGAAGACTAGCCACAGTAGAGGAGGGATACAGTCCACAGAATTCAGGAAGACTAGCAGCAGTAGAGGAGGGATACAGTCCACAGTATTAAGGAAGACTAGCAGCAGTAGAGGAGGGATACAGTCCACAGTATTCAGGAAGACTAGCAGCAGTAGAGGAGGGATACAGTCCACAGTATTCAGGAAGACTAGCAGCAGTAGAGGAGGGATACAGTCCACAGTATTCAGGAAGACTAGCAGCAGTAGAGGAGGGATACAGTCCACAGTATTCAGGAAGACTAGCAGCAGTAGAGGAGGGGTACAGTCCCCCTTTTAACAGTCCCGTGTGGAGGATCTCACTCCAGCAGAAGCTTCTGAATGTGACTGTTCTCAAAAGTTTTTTCATTTTGAATTCTATTAGCCTTTATTAACTGGAGTTTGTTAACCCCTGAAGATTTTAATGGTCCAACCCTCTTAATCAGAAAGATACAATGTTCCTCTGAGACTAGCATGAAATCCCTAAAAAAATTATCTGTGTGTAAATATGAAGCAAGGCCAGGCGAGAGAGGAACATTGGAGGGTCGCTGAGAATTTGACACATTTGAGGATGTCATCCCTTCTTTCTTTCTATTTCCCTGCAGCTTTATAACTCAATCAATCACTTCTTTGCGTCTCTGCTCTGTGATCCGGTTCAGTCAGATATGTGTTCTTTATCTATTGTGGAGGGCCCTGCTTTCATTTCTCTATGAAAATATCCTCCTCTGTGAGCTGGTTCAGTCAGATATGTGTTCTTTATCTATTGTGGAGGGCCCTGCTTTCATTTCTCTATGAAAATATCCTCCTCTGTGAGCTGGTTCAGTCAGATATGTGTTCTTTATCTATTGTGGAGGGCCCTGCTTTCATGTCTCTATGAAAATATCCTCCTCTGTGAGCTGGTTCAGTCAGATATGTGTTCTTTATCTATTATGGAGAGCCCTGCTTTCATTTCTCTATGAAAATATCCTCCTCTGTGAGCTGGTTCAGTCAGATATGTGTTCTTTATCTATTGTGGAGGGCCCTGCTTTCATTTCTCTATGAAAATATCCTCCTCTGTGAGCTGGTTCAATCAGATATGTGTTCTTTATCTATTGTGGAGGGCCCTGCTTTCATTTCTCTATGAAAATATCCTCCTCTGTGAGCTGGTTCAGTCAGATATGTGTTCTTTATCTATTGTGGAGGGCCCTGCTTTCATTTCTCTATGAAAATATCCTCCTCTGTGAGCTAGTTCAATCAGATATGTGTTCTTTATCTATTGTGGAGGGCCCTGCTTTCATTTCTCTATGAAAATATTCTCCTCTGTGAGCTGGTTCAATCAGATATGTGTTCTTTATCTATTGTGGAGGGCCCTGCTTTCATTTCTCTATGAAAATATCCTCCTCTGTGAGCTGGTTCAGTCAGATATGTGTTCTTTATCTATTGTGGAGGGCCCTGCTTTCATTTCTCTATGAAAGTATCTGCTTCTTAGAGCAGAACGATAGGTTTATAATCTGCTTCATTCAGCCTACTACCTCTGGGTATTCCCTGGGTCCCCAATGGCACCTTATTTCCTTCACAGTTCACTACTTTGACCCTGGTCAACAGTAGTACACTATATTATAGTAGTTCTGCTCGTCATTGGTTGAAGCTCAATGTTAAATTCAAATCTCCCTTAACCAATGTGATACTGATGTCGATGATAAATCAACTTGATTGGAGATCTACAACACACTCCCGCCGCTCGCCATTTTCCGTTTGGCCGTTAACGAGAACCACTATACCATATTTTTGACAGGGTCGTTAGCATCAGTGTCGTTAGCATTTTTTTGGTCCAAACCTAGTTCATATTCTAGACATGGGATTAAAGCGAGGCTACGAAGTCCATAAGGTCCATTAGACTTAGATCCATTTGGACTGAATAAGTTTGCTGTTGCAAACTTTGGGAAAACTGCCACTCTGCCATTTAGGTTAGTATTGTGGAGTAACTACAATGTTGTTGATCCATCCTCAGTTTTCTCTTACCCCCTTGCTCAAAGGGATAATCAATGTCTGCTTTCTTTTGATTCATTTTACCCATATACCAATAGGTGCCACTCTTTGTGAGGTATTGGAAAACCTCCCTGGTCTTTGTGAAATTCACTACTCGACTGAGGGACCTTACAGAAAATGGTATATGCGGGTACAGAGATGAGGTAGTCATTAAAACATATAGTTAAACACTATTATTGCACATAGACTGAGTCCATGCAACATATTATGTGACTCTTTAAGAACATTTTTACTCCTGAACTCATTTAGGATTGCGAAAGCAGAAGGGTTATTGACTCGAGACAATTCAGCTTTTCATATTTTAGTAATTTGTAGACCTTAATAAAGTGCGTAGGCCAGTGACACAACATCTCAATTTAATCCATATTAAAATCAGGCTGTAACACAACAACAGGAGAAAAAAGTAAAAGGCTTGTATATCAGGTCTGTATCTATGGGACAGACTCTAGTGTTGTTCTAGTGTTCCCTACAGGGCTTATATCAGGTCTGTATCTATGGGACAGACTCTAGTGCTGTTCTAGTGTTCCCTACAGGGCTTATACCAGGTCTGTATCTATGGGACAGACTCTAGTGCTGTTCTAGTGTTCCCTACAGGGCTTATATCAGGTCTGTATCTATGGGACAGACTCTAGTGCTGTTCTAGTGTTCCCTACAGGGCTTATATCAGGTCTGTATCTATGGGACAGACTCTAGTGTTGTTCTAGTGTTCCCTACAGGGCTTATATCAGGTCTGTATCTATGGGACAGACTCTAGTGCTGTTCTAGTGTTCCCTACAGGGCTTATATCAGGTCTGTATCTATGGGACAGACTCTAGTGTTGTTCTAGTGTTCCCTACAGGGCTTATATCAGGTCTGTATCTATGGGACAGACTCTAGTGTTGTTCTAGTGTTCCCTACAGGGCTTATATCAGGTCTGTATCTATGGGACAGACTCTAGTGTTGTTCTAGTGTTCCCTACAGGGCTTATATCAGGTCTGTATCTATGGGACAGACTCTAGTGTTGTTCTAGTGTTCCCTACAGGGCTTATATCAGGTCTGTATCTATGGGACAGACTCTAGTGTTGTTCTAGTGTTCCCTACAGGGCTTATATCAGGTCTGTATCTATGGGACAGACTCTAGTGCTGTTCTAGTGTTCCCTACAGGGCTTATATCAGGTCTGTATCTATGGGACAGACTCTAGTGTTGTTCTAGTGTTCCCTACAGGGCTTATATCAGGTCTGTATCTATGGGACAGACTCTAGTGTTGTTCTAGTGTTCCCTACAGGGCTTATATCAGGTCTGTATCTATGGGACAGACTCTAGTGCTGTTCTAGTGTTCCCTACAGGGCTGATATCAGGTCTGTATCTATGGGACAGACTCTAGTGCTGTTCTAGTGTTCCCTACAGGGCTTATATCAGGTCTGTATCTATGGGACAGACTCTAGTGCTGTTCTAGTGTTCCCTACAGGGCTTATATCAGGTCTGTATCTATGGGACAGACTCTAGTGTTGTTCTAGTGTTCCCTACAGGGCTTATATCAGGTCTGTATCTATGGGACAGACTCTAGTGTTGTTCTAGTGTTCCCTACAGGGCTTATATCAGGTCTGTATCTATGGGACAGACTCTAGTGTTGTTCTAGTGTTCCCTACAGGGCTTATATCAGTTCTGTATCTATGGGACAGACTCTAGTGTTGTTCTAGTGTTCCCTACAGGGCTTATATCAGGTCTGTATCTATGGGACAGACTCTAGTGTTGTTCTAGTGTTCCCTACAGGGCTTATATCAGGTCTGTATCTATGGGACAGACTCTAGTGTTGTTCTAGTGTTCCCTACAGGGCTTATATCAGGTCTGTATCTATGGGACAGACTCTAGTGTTGTTCTAGTGTTCCCTACAGGGCTTATATCAGGTCTGTATCTATGGGACAGACTCTAGTGTTGTTCTAGTGTTCCCTACAGGGCTTATATCAGGTCTGTATCTATGGGACAGACTCTAGTGTTGTTCTAGTGTTCCCTACAGGGCTTATATCAGGTCTGTATCTATGGGACAGACTCTAGTGTTGTTCTAGTGTTCCCTACAGGGCTTATATCAGGTCTGTATCTATGGGACAGACTCTAGTGTTATTCTAGTGTTCCCTACAGGGCTTATATCAGGTCTGTATCTATGGGACAGACTCTAGTGTTGTTCTAGTGTTCCCTACAGGGCTTATATCAGGTCTGTATCTATGGGACAGACTCTAGTGCTGTTCTAGTGTTCCCTACAGGGCTTATATCAGGTCTGTATCTATGGGACAGACTCTAGTGTTGTTCTAGTGTTCCCTACAGGGCTTATATCAGGTCTGTATCTATGGGACAGACTCTAGTGTTGTTCTAGTGTTCCCTACAGGGCTTATATCAGGTCTGTATCTATGGGACAGACTCTAGTGCTGTTCTAGTGTTCCCTACAGGGCTTATATCAGGTCTGTATCTATGGGACAGACTCTAGTGCTGTTCTAGTGTTCCCTACAGGGCTTATATCAGGTCTGTATCTATGGGACAGACTCTAGTGTTGTTCTAGTGTTCCCTACAGGGCTTATATCAGGTCTGTATCTATGGGACAGACTCTAGTGTTGTTCTAGTGTTCCCTACAGGGCTTATATCAGGTCTGTATCTATGGGACAGACTCTAGTGTTGTTCTAGTGTTCCCTACAGGGCTTATATCAGGTCTGTATCTATGGGACAGACTCTAGTGTTGTTCTAGTGTTCCCTACAGACCTTGCAGCAGCAGAGGTTTTTTAGATTCACCTGGTTTGTTGCAGGTCCCATGCTGCCATCTAGTGGTAACAGAGAGGATTGAGGCTCTGGTTTGTGCCTGAACTGTCACAGAGAGGCTCTCATCTGGGTTTGAATTGTCACAGAAAGGAGAGAGGTTCTAGTCTTGGCCTGAACTGGATAAATGAGAGGAGAGAGGTTTTAGTCTGGGCCTGAACTGGAGAGATCAGAGGATAGAGATTTTAGTCAGGGTCTGAACTAGAGAGATCAGAGGGGAGAAGTTTTAGTCTGGGCCTGAACTGGAGAGATCAGAGGAGAGAGGTTTTAGTCTGGGCCTGAACTGGAGAGATCAGAGGAGAGAGGTTCAGGTCTGGGTCTGAACTGGAGAGATCAGAGGAGAGAGGTCCTGGTCTGGGTCTGAACTTGGGAGATGAGAGGGTTAGGTTTTGACAGAGGTAGACAGATCTACTGAACACTGTACAATCCCACACTGAGACTGGTCTCTCTCTTGCCCTCTCTCTCTGTGCTATCCGCTTGGGTCCCTCTCTCTCTCTGTTCTAGAAGCTAGGGTTTCTCTCTCTCTGTTCTAGAGGCTAGGGTTTCTCTCTCTCTGTTCTAAAAGCTAGGGTTTCTCTCAATATCTGTTCTAGAAGCTAGGGTTTCTCTCTCTCTGTTCTAGAAGCTAGGGTTTCTCTCTGTTCTAGAAGCTAGGGTTTCTCTCTCTGTTCTAGAAGATAGGGTTTCTCTCTATTCTAGCAGCTAGGGATTCTCTCTCTCTGTTCTAGAAGCTAGGGTTTATCTCTCTCTCTGTTCTAGAAGCTAGGGTTTCTCTCTCTCTCTGTTCTAGAAGCTAGGGTTTATCTCTCTCTCTGTTCTAGAAGCTAGGGTTTATCTCTCTCTCTGTTCTAGAAACTAGGGTTTCTCTCTCTGTTCTAGAAGCTAGGGTTTCTCTCTGTTCTAGATGCTAGGGTTTCTCTCTCTCTGTTCTAGAAGCTAGGGTTTCTCTCAATTCAATTCAATTCAATTCAAGGGCTTTATTGGCATGGGAAACATGTGTTAACATTGCCAAAGCAAGTGAGGTAGATAATATATAAAGTGAAAAACAATAAAAATTAACAGTAAACATTACACATACAGAAGTTTCAAAACAATAAAGACATTACAAATGTCATATTATATATATACAGTGTTTTAACAATGTGCAAATGGTTAAAGGATACAAGATCAAATAAATAAGCATAAATATGGGTTGTATTTACAATGGTGTTTGTTCTTCACTGGTTGCCCTTTTCTTGTGGCAACAGATCACAAATCTTGCTGCTGTGATGGCGCACTGTGGAATTTCACCCAGTAGATATGGGAGTTTATCAAAATGTGATTTGTTTTGGAAATATCTGTGCGTCTGTGTAATCAAATCAGGTCAAAGTTTATTTGTCACGTGCGCCGAGTTCAAAAGGATGTAGACCTTACAGTGAAATGATTACTTACAAGCCCTTAACCAACAATGTTTTACGATTTGAAGAAAAAATAAATGTTAAGTGAAAAATAGAAAATAAAATATTAGAGTAACAAATAGTTCAACAGCAGCAGTAGAATAGCAATAGCTCGTCAATGTGGAGGCTATATACAAGGGGAACCGGTAGAGAGTCAATGTGGAGGCTATATACAGGGGGTACCGGTACAGAGTCATTGTGGAGGCTATATACAGGGGGTACCGGTACAGAGTCAATGTGGAGGCTATATACAGGGGGTACCGGTACAGAGTCAATGTGGAGGCTATATACAGGGGGTACCGGTACAGAGTCAATGTGGAGGCTATATACAGGGGGTACCGGTACAGAGTCAATGCGGAGGCTATATACAGGGGGGACCGGTACAGAGTCAATGTGGAGGCTATATACAGGGGGTACCGGTACAGAGTCAATGCGGAGGCTATATACAGGGGGGACCGGTACAGAGTCAATGTGGAGGCTATATACAAGGGGAACCGGTAGAGAGTCAATGTGGAGGCTATATACAGGGGGAACCGGTAGAGAGTCAATGTGGAGGCTATATACAGGGGGTACCGGTACAGAGTCAATGTGGAGGCTATATACAGGGGGTACCGGTACAGAGTCAATGTGGAGGCTATAGACAAGGGGAACCGGTAGAGAGTCAATGTGGAGGCTATATACAGGGGGTACCTGGTACAGAGTCAATGTGGAGGCTATATACAGGGGATACCGGTACAGAGTCAATGTGGAGGCTATATACAAGGGGGAACCGGTACAGCGTCAATGTGGAGGCAATATACAGGGGGTAGTGGTACAGAGTCAATGTGGAGGCTATATACAGGGTATTACAGTACAGAGTCAATGTGGAGACTATATACAGGGGGAACCGGTACATAGTCAATGTGGAGGCAATATACAGGGGGTACCGGTCCAGAGTCAATGTGGAGGCTATATACAGGGGGTACCGGTCCAGAGTCAATGTGGAGGCTATATACAGGGGGTACCGGTACAGAGTCAATGTGGAGGCTATATACAGGGGGTAGTGGTACAGAGTCAATGTGGAGGCTATATACACGGTATTACGGTACAGAGTCAACGTGGAGGCTATATACAGGGTGTTACGGTACAGAGTCAATGTGGAGGCTATATACAGGGGGTACCGGTACAGAGTCAATGTGGAGGCTATATACAGAGGGTACTGGTCCAGAGTCAATGTGGAGGCTATATACAGGGGGTACCGGTACAGAGTCAATGACGAGGCTATATACAGGGGGTAGTGGTACAGAGTCAATGTGGAGGCTATATACACGGTATTACGGTACAGAGTCAACGTGGAGGCTATATACAGGGGGTACCGGCATAGAGTCAATGTGGAGGCTATATACAGGGGGAACCGGTACAGAGTCAATGTGGAGACTATATACAAAGGGAACCGGTAGAGAGTCAATGTGGAGGCTATATACAGGGGGTACCGGTACAGAGTCAATGTGGAGGCTATATACAGGGGGTACCGGTACAGAGTCAATGTGGAGGCTATATACAAGGGGAACCGGTAGAGAGTCAATGTGGAGGCTATATACAAGGGGTACCGGTACAGAGTCAAGGTGGAGGCTATATACAGGGGATACCGGTACAGAGTCAATGTGGAGGCTATATACAGGGGGAACCGGTACAGAGTCAATGTGGAGGCTATATACAGGGGGTACAGCGTCAATGTGGAGGCTATATAAAGGGGGTACCGGTACAGAGTCAAAGTGGAGGCTATATACAGGGTATTACGGTACAGAGTCAATGTGGAGACTATATACAGGGGGAAACGGTACAGAGTCAATGTGGAGGCTATATACAGGGGGTACCGGTCCAGAGTCAATGTGGAGGCTATATACAGGGGGTACCGGTCCAGAGTCAATGTGGAGGCTATATACAGGGGGTACCGGTACAGAGTCAATGTGGAGGCTATATACAGGGGGTAGTGGTACAGAGTCAATGTGGAGGCTATATACACGGTATTACGGTACAGAGTCAATGTGGAGGCTATATACAGGGTGTTACGGTACAGAGTCAATGTGGAGGCTATATACAGGGGGTACCGGTACAGAGTCAATGTGGAGGCTATATACAGGGGGTACTGGTCCAGAGTCAATGTGGAGGCTATATACAGGGGGTACCGGTACAGAGTCAATGTGGAGGCTATATACAGGGGGTACCGGTACAGAGTAAATGTGGAGGATATATACAGGGTGTTACGGTACAGAGTCAATGTGGAGGCTATATACAGGGTATTACGGTACAGAGTCAATGTTTAGGATATATACAGGGTGTTACGGTACAGAGTCAATGTGGAGGCTATATACAGGGTATTACGGTACAGAGTCAATGTGTAGGATATATACAGGGTGTTACGGTACAGAGTCAATGTGGAGGCTATATACAGGGGGTACCGGTACAGAGTCAATGTGTGGGGCCACCGGTTAGTTGAGGTAATTGAGGTAATTTGTACATGTTGGTAGAGTTAAAGTGACTAGCCATAGATAATAACATAGTAGCAAAGGTGCAAAGAGGACAGTACAGTAATCAGTACAATATGTTACTGTAAACTCACATAAACAAATAACTACAGTAAAATTACAGTGCAGTGGTAAACACAAAATAGTATTGTAAGGGATGGGGTGGATGGTTCATGGATCCCGCCTTCTGTTAGGGTCACATGTTAGGTTACATCACCTCATCACAAGCATCTCTGGCTAGGCAACGGGGAAAATATTGCCAACCCTGGACTGACCTCTATGTCTCCGCATGCCTCTTGCATTGCTTGCAGAAGAGGTTGGCGGTAATACACTTTCCAATGCCAAGACAAAAATTATTCCTCAATCAGATTGAGAAATGGGGAGTAAGGGGGCAAGTAAACAACTGTGAAGTTATCGTGGTTGGTGAACCAGTCCCTGACCAGAGCAGCCCGGTGGAAACTAACATTATCCCAGATGACAACAAACCTGGGCTGCTCTGGTCCGTCCTGAACAACTGTATTATGTAGTGCCTCCAGAAATATGATTATGTGCAGTATTGTGGGGACCGAGGTTTTCATGGTGATGGAGAACGCCTTGCAGACTAATGGCGGCATATAAGGGGATATTTCCCTCCCGGCGCAACATTCCCCCTCGCTGCCCTGGGACATTCACAACGGCTCTTTGTCCTATAACATTCCCCCTTGCTGCCCAGGGACATTCATAACGGCTCTTTGTCCTATAACATTCCCCCTTGCTGCCCAGGGACATTCGCAACGGCTCTTTGTCCAATAACATTCCCCCTCGCTGTCCAGGGACATTCACAACGGCTCTTTGTCCTGTAACATTCCCCCTCGTTGCCCAGGGACATTTACAACGGCTCTTTGTCCTATAACATTCCCCCTTGCTGCCCTGGGACATTCACAATGGCTCTTTGTCCTATAACATTCCCCCTTGCTGCCCAGGGACATTCACAACCGCTCTCTGTCCTATAACATTCCCCCTCGCTGTAAAGGGACATTCACAACGGCTCTTTGTCCTACAACATTCCCCCTCGCTGCCCAGGGACATTCACATCGGCTCTTTGTCCTACAACATTCCCCCTCGCTGTCCAGGGACATTCACAACGGCTCTTTGTCCTATAACATTCCCCCTCGCTGACCAGGGACATTCACAACGGCTCTTTGTCCTATAACATTCCCCCTCGCTGTCCAGGGACATTCACAACGGCTCTTTGTCCTATAACATTCCCCCTCGCTGCCCAGGGACATTCACAACGGCTCTTTGTCCTATAACATTGCCCCTTGCTGCCAGGGACATTCACCACGGCTCTTTGTCCTATAACATTCCCCCTCGCTGCCCAGGGACATTCACAATGGCTCTTTGTCCAATAACATTCCCCCTCGCTGTCCAGGGACATTCACAACGGCTCTTTGTCCTATAACATTCCCCCTTGTTGCCCAGGGACAGTGACAACGGCTCTCAGTCCTATAACATTCCCCCTCGCTGTCCAGGGACATTCACAACGGCTCTTTGTCCTATAACATTCCCCCTCGCTGCCCAGGGACATTCACAACGGCTCGTTGTCCTTTAACATTTCCACTCGCTGCCCAGGGACATTCACAACGGCTCTTTGTCCTATAACATTCCCCCTCGCTGCCCAGGGACATTCACAACGGCTCTTTGTCCAATAACATTCCCCCTCGCTGTCCAGGGACATTCACAACGGCTCTTTGTCCTATAACATTCCCCCTCGTTGCCCAGGGACATTCACAACGGCTCTCTGTCATATAACATTCCCCCTCGCTGTCCAGGGACATTCACAACGGCTCTTTGTCCTATAACATTCCCCCTCGCTGCCCAGGGACATTCACAACGGCTCTTTGTCCTATTACATTCCCCCCGCTGTCCAGGGATATTCACAACGGCTCTTTGTCCTATAACATTCCCCCGCCCTGCCCATTGACATTCACAACGGCTCTCTGTCCTATAACATTCCCCGTCGCTCCCCAGGCACAATCACAACGACTCTTTGTCCTATAACATTCCTGCCCTGACACCTGGTTTTAAATGGAATCCAACTTCATCAGTGAAAATGACCTCATGAGGCTGTGCAGCTGTATCAAAGTCCAGGACTCTCTGGAACAGAAAATGCAAACACACTGTACTGTGAATGTGGTGTAACTCAAAACACAGGACTACAATGTCTACATTTTCACACAAGGATGGGGGTGGGGGGTGGGTTGGGTAAGACACATTCAGTCAAAACTACAAGTTACAGGCAAGGCAGGTGCCCCCCCCCAGAATGGGGGTCACATACTGCTTTGTCTGAATGTATCTATACAGTGCCAATAGGACACAATATACTGCCATTACTGTATAGTACAGTGACACTTACTAACACGTCGTCATAGCGAAGGTCTTTGACTCCAACTCTGTTCCTCTCAAATGGAACCCTGGACAGCCGCTTCATCGTAAGTTGGTGTTGACGCAAGATGTGGCAGACTGTCGACATACTGACACGGTTGATTATTATGGAATGTTGTGTGATCTGAGATGATTTTCTCTCGTAGTTGATGTAGGCGGATGGTGTTGTTTGCCAACACTAGATTGACGACGGCCAGTTCCTGTTCATGGGTGAACAGACGTTGCCTTCCACCCTCAGGAGGTCTTCCGGCAGCTCTGTAGAAAATGGAAGAATATGATGTCATTGGTGAGGTAATTTTTTACATCCTGTACTGTCATACTGTACACAGTAACATCAAAACTGTAGTACATGTACTTCGCAGTACTACACGTATTTGTTTTGTTCAATGAGGAACGTAGACATAATATTGTAGGACTAAATTGTATTGTACTGTGATGCAGAACGATGTGCAACAACTACATAGGTACGGTCTAGCGTAGAAAGTTGAAGACATACCTTTTCTCCAGTCTAAATGTCTGTGGTATAGATTCTACCTTGTAGCGACTCTGCCCAGCCTCCCTCATCGTCAGGCCATGATTTATGACATGGTCCACCAAAATGGCCCTAATGTCGTGGGAAAAATGTCTCTGTCTATTGCCTGACCCCCTTCTTTTTTCTTGTCCTCCTCTCTCTCTCTCTCTCTCTCTCTTGCTCTCTCTCTCTTTCTCTCTCGCTCTCACTGCCTCCATGTTTACAAAAATCTCACAAGAGAGGTGATTTTACCTAAGGTCTATTTGTAGTGGTAAGGCTCAGACTAATTGGTGTTCAATTGCTGTAAAAGTGTTTTCATGTGTGTCTGTGGGTGTTGCCATGTTCAGATATGTTTTGCATTTTGAGTAGATGTGTTTTCCCAAAGATTGCAAGAGATTTCATTCTTGGACAAAGTGTCTAATGTAAGAAACAGTGTGTACTGTTTTGCAAGGGTGTTGCAGAAATGTAAACAAAGTACAAAGCAGAAAATGTGTTTGTGCTTTTGGTGCCTTTGTTTACGGCATGGTTACAACAGTTAAGGTGTTGTCTAAGCATTCACTTTCAGTATCTAACGGTTCTGTTCCGGAATAGCATAGGTCACTTTTGTCTAAGGTTCTGATTCTGTTCCTTGAAAAAATGTGTTGTTCAGTTCTGTTCCCTGAATCGGTTTCAAGACCTGGAATACTCCCTAGCTTCAGATTACCGTACCCTAAAAGGACATCTCATTGATGTCGTCATTCTGTTGAACTGGGTCTATGTACTGACTCTGGACTCTACCAACACACTCACACTCCAGCACACACACCTATAACTCATGAACTTAATCCAGATTCTGGTGTTGTCTAACCTATAACTCATGAATTTAATCCATATTCTGGTGTTGTCTAACCTTTAATTTATGAATTTAATCCATATTCTGGTGTTGGTCAACCTGCAACGTTTTTAGGAGAAGCAGTTCAGTCAAAGGTGAAAATTCACAATTCACACGTGTCTGTATAGGACTGTGCTCCATTACATAGCCTGCAGGTGGAGCCAGATATCTGTTCTGGGCTTTATTATGACTACCCTAGCAACAAAACAGGAAATGAATCACAGGTAGTCTGATTCATCAGGCTGTAATATGCAATGAACTGGTTGTGTGCATGTTGTAAATGTTCCTTACAAGCCAGAATGTTGAGTAAAATTCCATTTCAACTTGCTCTACCGGTTGTTTGTACGGTTTGTCCTTCAGGAGCTCGAAATGTGACACAAAATATCCACAGAGAAGTGTTATTAACCCGACTATCAATATGCTGATCTGTATATGGTTTGTACTCCGGTTTTTATTTTCAATACTGGTGCAATTAGCACGTGACAAACACCTTTATCATTTGCCCGAGACTAAGCGGCCACAGACTGAATGGACACTTAAACACTTAAAGCTGATTGCAAGGAAGGAAATGTGCTTTGGTTGACTAAGTTCGGTTACATTGGGGTATTGTTTACATATTGTGCATCACGTTCAATGCATCAACAGATTGAAAAGCGACAGAACCTACCGGCGCTGCAAAGACAGGGGTAAACAACACATGCCATCGTCACCGCCACAAAGGGCGCATCTCATCATCTCCACCTTCTACCGCCAAAAAGGACAAAACAGCTTGTACAACCAGTAAAGTGTAAATATTATTTTATTCAACATTCTGCCTTGTAGAGACTATTTTTACAGGGACTTCTTTTCAGGCTGATAGCCAAGGAATAACCATAGCAACAGTGATGTCTTTTTCTTTACAGTTACTTGTTGGATATCATGGAGTGCTGCAGGAAATCCCACAGTGATTATTTCCCTGTGGGACAGCCATCAGGATTCCTGCAGGAACGGTCTTGAAGGATCAATCCTGCTGGATTCTTCCTGTTCCTACAGGAATCCTACACATAAAACCTGCAGTCTGATCATTTTTCCTGTAGGACTAACCTACAGTAGCAATCCATAAAGCATCTTTAAACTTTAATCCCTTCCAATAATATTCATTTTTTCAAGCCCAAATGTCCTTTTAAGTTTAATGTCTTGTCATGTTTTTATTTTCTTTATCTAGTATAGTTTTGAGTGTTTTTTTGTGTATGGAACACAGGAAGAGTTGACAAATAAATGATAATATGTGCCCTTCTCTTTTTGATTCTTTACGTCCTGCCCTCATCGTGTCACTGTTTCCTAGAGGGATCTGCTCCGTTCTAACCCTGTGGACTAATCCATGCTTATATACTTACAAGCTTCTTCTGACTTGGTCTGTTTCTTGTGAATGCAGGGGGACAATGAAGGTAGAGACAACACAGATGGACAGGGATATCATAGATGGACGCAATCAAATTGGAAGACAGGGAAGAGAGGGCAAGTGCACTGAAGATGAGTCTCTGTAGAGGTCTGTAATTTTTTATCATAGGTACACTTCGACTGTGAGAGACAGAATCTAAAACAAAAATCTAGAAAATCACATTGTATGATTTTTAAGTAAATCATTTGCATTTTATTACATGACAAGTATTTGGCACCTTGAGGAAGCGATAGGAAAAAGAATCTGGTTGATATCCCTTTAAATGGAGCGAAGGAAGGCTATGGAACATGGAGCTTTTAAAATAGAAGCCACTTCCTGGTTTGATTTTCCTCCAGTTTCGCCTGCAATATCAGTTCTGTTATACTCACTGACAATGTTTTGGAAACTTTTGAGTGTTTGCTATCCTAACCTGCCAATTATATGCATATTCTAGCATATGGGCCTGAGAAATAGGCCGTTTACATTGGGAACGTTATTTTTCCAAACATAAAAATAGTGCTATTGGGAAACAATATTTCATAGGCACTAGTTTTCAGTTCCTACCGCTTCCACTGGATGTCACCAGTCTTTGGAATTTGGTTGAGGTTATTCCTTTGTGCAATGAAGAAGTACGGCCATCTAGGAAATGGGTAACACTGTTGAGAGTTGCGGAAGACTTGAAAGTAGCGATAGTTTCCTCTCGTCCTCTATTGAAAACAGATAGACCCATCTTCAATTTCATCGATTATTAACGTTTAAAAATACCTAAAGTTGTATTACAAAAGTAGTTTGAAATGTTTTGGCAAAGTTTACAGGCAACTTTTGAGATATTTTGTAGTGACGTTGCACAATTTGGAAGCTGTTTTTTTCTGGATCAAACGCGCCAAATAAATTGACATTTTGGATATATATGGACGGAATTAATCGACCAAAAGGACCAATTGTGATGTTTATGGGACATATTGGAGTGCCATCAAAAGTAGCTCGTCAAAGGTAAGGCATGTTTTATATTTTATTTCTGCGTTTTGTGTAGCGCCTGCAGGGTTGAAATATGCTACCCTCTTTGTTTACTGTTGTGCTGTCATCAGATAATAGCTTCTTATGCTTTCGCCGAAAAGCCTTTTTAAAATCTGACACGTTGGCTGGATTCACAACGAGTGCAGCTTTAATTTAGTATCTTACATGTGTGATTTAATGAAAGTTAGATTTTTATATCATTTTATTTGAATTTGCCGCGCTGCATTTTCCCTGGCTTTTGGCCAAGTGGGACGCAAACGTCCCCTATACCATAAGAAGTTATGTTCAGAGAAAGCTTATTGGACACCAGAAAGCTTTGTTGTAGAGTGTTTAACACAGAATCCGGGGAGGAGCCAGTTGAGTATAAGACTGTATCATCTGGATGAGAGAGGTTCCTACTGCCTGAGCTATGTTGATTTAAATTGAGAAGAGCATGGGGGCCTAGGATTGAGCTTTGGGGTACACCTTTGGTTACCCTTGGTTATGTGACAGAAGATGTTCTGACTTTAAACACTGCACTCCCACAGCCACAGAGGGGGGAGGTAAACGGTTGGAGGTTGGCAGCTCACACCCTGTTGTAAATCAAGGCGAGAACATGCCTCTTAAATTTTCACACAGGAGTGTGCCTTTGTCAACGCAAACATTTTCCCGCCGAAAAACGTTCTAAAGCGAATAACGGAAAGAATTATGGGCAGAGGTGACCTAAAATAACACTCATGCCATATGGGTTATTATTTTGTGATGTCATTAAAAATGTTATTAAGGAAATACTGTAACTTAAAGTATACACACTATATGTGAAGTGTCAGTCCTTTACGTTGTCTATGAAATATGAACAATTATTAATGTGTTTTTTTTTAAGAGAAAGATGTGATCTTAGAATCTCTAAGGAGAAATAGTTTCTTAACGTTGAACGAGTGAATAGTCACCGCCTCCAAATTGAGGTCAGAGAGCATTTCAGCAACACGGACCGCCCCTATTGAAGAACTGCATATAATGATTGGTTACGAATTAACATATGAGACCAGAGAGGTGTTGAGTTGCAGCTCACGTCCAAAGTGGTTAGAACTCAACACGAGGTAGAGACAATAACATTACCTCCCAGACTATCACAGGTAAGGCTGATTAGCTGTCCTAAGTAAAGTATCTAGAAAAGTGAACTTAAGTGGGACCATTCTGCTACTCAAATCACTGTGGTATGCAACTCTCATCACCACCACAAGAACCATCTGGCAAGCAAGTCTTCAAAGACGCAGCTTCAGGATCAAATGGAAGGGAAATCAACTCTGTAGTTCTGTTTAGGACTTCTCTCTCTCTCTCTCTCTCTCTCTCTCTCTCAACAAGCCACCATGTTGTGTCAGTCCTATGGAGATATGGTTCTAATGTATTAAGTGTGTATGTTTATCATGTGTTACCATTTAGTTAGCTAGTAAATAAATAATTAAACCAATTTGTGTAGTACTGACTCATAAGTAAGGCTGGGGTTCTTGCAGATGCAGGAGGTTACGACTGTTCAGAATGACGATATGATACGAGTTTATGCTTCACAAGTTGACTGTTTTATGGATGTGATAGATAAAGACCTTTAGAGTTTAATTCGGGAGATGGTAACCCTTTAATCAGTTGGTCTCGTGGTGCCCTAGATCCTAATGAGTTAATTGTTACATGATTAATTTAAATCGGGTAACAATTAAACATAGTTAGTTGATTCGATAAATAACACTCATCAGATTAATGAAAGTAAAGTCACAACAGGTGTTAACAGGCTGATTGGTCAGCTATTTGAGACAGTAAAGGGTGTCCCATGCTCCAGGCATGGCTGTGTCTTTTACCTGGAGAAATCCACTTACGTAGGTCAGTAAGAGTAAGGGTTGGGTTAGAGGTTAGGCTTGGGTTAGTGTTGGGTTAGAGGTTAGAGTTAGGAATCAGGGTTGGGTAAGTGTTGGGTTAGAGATTAGGTTTAGAGGTTAGAGGTTAGGGTTGGGTTAGGTTAGGGGACTGACCTGTTGAGGGTGTCCTGTGCTTCTACATGGAGAAATCTAATTAGGTCATGAAGAGTTAGGGTTGGGTTAGTGTTGGGTTAGGGGTTAGGGTTGGGTTAGAGGTTAGAGGTTAGGGTTGGGTTAGAGGTTAGGGTTAGGGTTAGGGGTTAGGTTAGGGTGAGGGGTTAGGGTTAGGGTTAGAGGTTAGGGGTTAGGGGTTAGGGTTGGTTTAGGGGTTAGGGGTTTGGGTTAGGGGTTAGGGTTGGGTTAGGGTTAGGGGTTAGGGTTGGGTTAGGGGTTAGGTTGGCTTAGGTTATGTTAGGGTTAGATGTTAGGTTGGGTTAGGTTATGTTAGGGTTAGGTGTTACGGTTAGATGTTAGGGTTGAGTTAGGTTAGAGTTTGAGTTAGGTTAGAGGACTGACCTGTTGAAGGTGTCCTGTGCTTCAGGCACGTCTGTGTCTGTGTCTACATGGAGTTCCACTCAGGTCAATCAGCACAGCCTTCAGAGCCCATCTGGTCACCATGACACCAGGTAGCTACTGCATGTGGGAAACAGTCAATTATTAATCAACAAACATTTTATCTACATAGATACATCTACGAATCCCTGGCTCTGATTAAGACAGGTACTCTCAGTAATGCTCTGGTTCTTTAATCATATTACAATATTAGACATCAATGGTTCTTTAATCATATTTCATCATTACACATCAATTGGAATTTGGGGGATTATTTGTTACACAAACCACTGCATGAAGCCCAAACTCAACTGTGATCCCCTATTATTTAGAGATGTGGATTGTAGACACGTAGTTATTAGTGATGTCATGTAGTTACTAGTGATGTCATGTAGTTATTAGTGCTGTCATGTAGTTCTTATATTAGTGCCGCTGTTACTGTAGCCATCAGCAACATTGATGGATTTAACACAGTGAGGCTGTCCTGCCAACACAAAACACTGTGCAGTCTGTATCTGACATCATTGGGATTTAAGCTTAGTTTTATTTAAACAGTGATGCCAACGGTTTAATCTAACATATTTTAATATATCTACTGTAATAATCTAACACATTGATCTACTTCACTATATCTTGTTCTGATCAGCTCACAGTGACATACAGGAGGATAGTGGTGGCAGGCTAATGCTGGGAGGACAGGGGATGGATGGGAGTGTGTATAATCATACATAGTCCTTCTTAGGATAAAGGTTCTCTGTATAACTAAGCAAACCAGGAAATAAGTAAATCTAGTAGCTAAATCTGTAAGCTTTATTCTGGTTGCCAGTTTCTAAAGCAAAGCTGGCGACAAATCAGAGCTGGAAAAGGGTGAGTAGACCAATGATACCGGTTATCAGACATAGCTAGCTTGTTCGAGAAAGATCTATCTAGCTACTACTAGGGTGAATAGACCAACGATACAGGCTAGCTACAGTGCCTTCTGAAAGTATTACCCCTTAACAGAGTGCGCCTCCAACCAGGAAGCCAGCCGCACCAAAGTGTCGAAGGAAACACCGTGCACCTGGCTACCTTGGTTAGTGCGCACTGAGCCCGGTCTGCCACAGGAGTCGCTGGTGCGCGATGAGACAAGGATATCCCTACCGGCCACACCCTCCCTAACCCGGAAGACGATAGGCCAATTGTGCGTCGCCCCACGGACCTCCCAGTCGCAGCCGGCTGCGACAGAGCCTGGGCACAAACCCAGAGTCTCTGGTGGCACAGCTAGCACTGCGATGCAGTGGTAACAGCACCTCTTCAACCTCAGGAGGCTGAAGAAATTTGGCTTGTCACCTAAAACCCTCACAAACTTTTACAGATGCACAATTGGTGCACAATTGAGAGCATCCTGTTGGGCTGTATCATCGCCTGATACGGCAACTGCACCACCCACAACCGCAGGGCTTGCCAGAGGTTGGTGCGGTCTGCCCAACTCCATCACCGGGGGCAAACTACCTGCCCTCCAAGACACCTACAACACCCAATGTCACAGGAAGGCCATAAAGATCATCAAGCACAACAACCACCCGAGCCACTGCCTGTTCACCCAACTATCATCCAGAAGGCGAGGTCAGTACAGGTGCATCAAAGCTGGGACCAAGAGACTGAAAAACAGCTTATATCATAAGGCCATCAGACTGTTACATATCCATCATTAGCACAGAGGTTGCTGCATATATACACAGATTTAAACTGGCCAGTTTAATAAATTGAACACCTGTCACTTTAATAATGCTTAGAGAAAGGGGGATACCTAGTCCGTTGTACAACTGAATGCCTTCAAATGAAATGTCTCTTCTGCATTTAACCCAACCCTTCTGAATCAGAAAGGTGTGGGGGGCTGCCTTAACCTGTTATGGCTGCAATATGACAACTACAAGTGAAAATAGAGGGCACCAAATTCAAACCACAGAAATCTCATAATTACAAGTCCTAAAACATACATGTGTCTTATATCATTTTAAAGCTATTCTCGTTGTTAATCCCACCAAAGTGTCCGATTTGGTCTCCACAAAACCACAATAAGCACAGCCATTTTCCAGCAAAATATAGCATTCACAAAAACCAAAAATATAGATCAAATTAATCACTAACCTTGAATTATCTTCATCAGATGACACTCATAGGACTTCATGTTACACAATACATGCATGTTTTGTTTGATAAAGTTCATTTAAAAAATCTGAGTTTACATTGGCGCATTAGATTCACTAGTTCCAAAAACATCAAGTGATTTTGCATAGCCACATCGTTTCAACAGAAATACTCATCATAAATGTAGATGATAATACAAGTTATAGACATGGAATTATAGATGGCCCAAAGCTCTAACCACTATCTAGCTTGCATTACTCATCTCATATGTTTATACTGTATTCTATACTATTCTACTCTATCTTAGTCTATGCCTCTCTGACATTGCTCGTCCAGATATTTGTATATTCTTACTTCCATTCCTTCACTTAGATTTGTGTGTATCGGGTATATGTTGTGTAATTTCTTAGATATTACTGCACCGTCAGAGCTTGGAACACAAGCATTTCGCTTCACCCATAATAAAATCTGCTAACCATGTGAATGTGACCAATAACATTTGATTTGATTTAGTAGTGGTTTCTTTGCAGCAATTTGACCATGAATGCCTGATTCACGCAGTCTCTGAACAGTTGTTTAAATGTGTCTGTTACTTGAACTCTGTGAGGCATTTATTTGGGCTGCAATTTCTGAGGCTGGTAACTCTAATGAACTTATCCTCTGCAGCAGAGGTAACTCTGGGTCTTCCTTTTCTGTGGCGGTTCAGTTTCATCATAGCTCGATGGTTTTTGCAACGGCACTTGAAGAAACTTTCAAAGTTCTTGAAATGTTCTGGATTTACTGACCTTCATGTCTTAAAGTAATGATGGACTGTCATTTCTCTTTACTTATTTGAGCTGTTCCATAATATGGACTTGGTCTTTTGCCAACTAGGGCTATCTTCTGTATACCACCCTACCTTTTCACAACACAACTGATTGGCTCAAACGCATTAAGAAGGAAAGAAATTCCATAAATGAACTTTTAACAAGGGTCGTCTCTCTGACTATGATTAAATTATATGACATGCTATTTTACCAAATCGATTACCTAACGTTTAATTGATTACGTGATTGGATTTATCCATTAAACAATTAAACCAGTAATAACCTGGGGCACCACGGATGCATTCATTTATATAGAGCTGTTATCTCCTGAATTCTCTTAAAGATCTGAAGATCTTTTATATCAATAGCAGTCAATTATTAATCGTCACCTCCATCAATCTCATTCTGATCGTCGTAAGTACTTGGTTATCTACACAAACCTTAGCTAACAAGTTGAGTTAGCAATACACAAATTGGCTTAATAATTGATTTACTAAATACCTAAATAATCACACAGAATTACATATATATATATATATGCACAGGACAGATCATACATTGATTACTAATCATGTCATGAAACTAATCCGATATGATGGCTGGTGACACAAAGGAAAGGGGTTTAGTTTGAATGAAAGAGCGGGAAGACTGAGGGACAAAGGGATTGGGTCCCTTGAGAAGATATGCTACCGTAAATACAGAATCTTACGCATTCTAATAACCACCCATTCGGAATGGGAAAAGGCAAGATATATATTTCCTCTGAGCTGCGCTTCGATAGCTGGGTCGAAGATGGAAGACTGGTTTGCCCAGCAGAGAACGCCTTTGTCTTTTGTAGAATCTGTCCGTTCGATAGTGTTATAGGGCGAATACATTGTACCCTCTCGTTCTTATTAGGAGATTGTCTGTCCTTTCCACGTACATGTACAGGTGCAGCTGATAACTCAACGTCTAGGATGTATCACTTCTTTAGTGAATAATGGTTCAAAGTTCATACCAAGTTACTATAATCAGCTTGTGCTGTATTCTGGCTGGTCTAGTCAATATTCACCATTCCAGCGCGGTGATCGTCACCTCCACGTGATCTGGTCTCATGTAAATTTAGTCAGATAGATAGAATAGTCAAGTTAATGTCAAGTTTATTAAGCTACTGCTATACCATCAAGTTGCTAAAAGAACTGCAGCACAGAGAAGAAAGAAACAAGGAACAGAAAAACATAAACATCACATTGAACATAAAGATAGCTGATGCAGAGGGTGTGCAGTTAGTTCCTACACAATCTGTACAAGTGTCTAAAATCAGCTTGATCCCCTCTGTCGAAGATGCTTGGACCTTCTTTTTTGATATTTTCAGTGGTATTGTTAACAAATTCGCCCAAATAAAGAAAATGAGAACTAATAACAGGTTCAGCCCCGTGATCTTGGTTCGACCGTGATCTTGCAGAGTTACTCCACCTCAAGAATTACATTTGACCAAAGGCTTGGCACACGCATACTCAGGCTGACTGACTCTCATTCAGGCAAATGAGAAATAAGTGAACTCAGGCTATTCGGAAAGTTAGTTACTTTAAGCAGCAGTTCTCTCTCTGTGGGTCCAAGAAGTTCTGGAAAACGGCCTGAACCACCCATCCCGGATCCGGGATAATTGTCATCAACTAAGCTAAATAGTATAGCGCAACGGTCAAATAATCTTACTAGAAAATATTCACATTCATGAAATCACAAGTGAAATATAGCGAAATACAGCTTAGCCTTTTGTTAATCACCCTGTCGTCTCAGATTTTGAAATTATGCTTTACAGCGAAAACAATACAAGCGTTTGTGTAAGTTTATCAATATACAAGAAAACATTATGTACACCTAGCGGCAGGTAACTTGGTCACGAAAATCAGAAAAGCAATCAAATTAATTGTTTACTTTTGATGAGCTTTGGATGTTTTCACTCACGAGACTCCCAGTTAGACAGCAAATGTTCCTTTTGTTCCATAAAGATATTTTTTATATCCAAATACCTCCGTTAGTTTGATGCGTTATGTCTAGGAATCCACTGGAAATAGCGGTCACGACAACGCAGACAAAAATTCCAAATTATATCCATAATATCGACAGAAACATGGCAAACATTTTTTATAATCAATCCTCAAGGTGTTTTTCAAATATCTATTCGATAATATATCAACCGGGACAGTTGGCTTTTCACTAGGACCGGGAGGAAAAATGGCTACCTCTCTGTTTTGCGCTCTGACCGCTATTTCCGGTGGCCTTCTCAACATAACGTGACCAACAAGAGGAGGTATTTTGGGTATAAAAAATAATCTTTATGGAACAAAAGGAACATTTGCATAACATATGATTATGTTAGGTCAGAGCCTAGTCACAAAAACACGCATCCATTTTCCAGCTAAAGAGAGGAGTCACAAAAAGCAGAAATAGAGATACAATTAATCACTAACCTTTGATGATCTTCATCAGATGACACTCCTAGGAGTGCATATTTATATCCAAAAACCTCAGTTTACATTGACGCGTTAAGTTCAGTAATGTTTTGCTTCCAAAACATCCAGTGATTTTGCAGAGAGACACATCAATTTACAGAAATAGTCATCATACACTTTAATATAAGATACAAGTGTTATGCACAGAATTAGAGATATACTTCTCCTTATTAATGCAACCACTGTGTCAGATTTCAAAAAAACTTTACGGAAAAAGCAAACCATGCAATAATCTGAGTACCATTCAGATATCCGCCATGTTGGAGTCAACAGAAGTCAGAAATAGCGTTATAAATATTCACTTACCTTTGATGATCTTCAACAGAATGCACTTCCAGGAATCCCAGTTCCACAATAAATGTTTGATTTGTTCGATTAAGTCCATCATTTATGTCCATATACCTCCTTTTGTTAGCGCATTCAGTTCACAAATCCAAAATCACGACGTGCGGGCAGGTCCAGACGAAAATTCAGAAGAAAAGTAATATTATAGTTCATAGAAACATGTCAAGCGATGTATAGAATCAATCCTTAGGATGTTTTTATCATAAATCGTCAATAATGTTCCACTGGAGGATTCCTTTGTCTTCAGAAATGCAATGGAACGCAAGCTGACTATCACGTGAACATGCGTGACCAGCTCGTGGCACTCTGACAGACCACTGACTCATTTAACTCCCATTCCCCCCTCCTTCACAGTAGAAGCATCATCCAAGGTTCTAAAACAGATCACTGACCATTTCGAATCCCACCATACCTTCTCCACTATGCAATCTGGTTACGAGCTGGTCATGGCTGCACCTCAGCCACGAACAAGGTCAAAAAGCAATATCATAACCACCATCGATAAGAGACAGTACTGTGCAGCTATCTTCATCGACCTTGTTACGTTCCCCAGTTTATGTGTTGTAGTTTGTGTATTTGCATGTGTTTTATTTCAGGAAATGGCTTCCTGAAATCCCTCAATTGGTCGACTCCAGGGCTAATTGGAGAGCTGACCCCGCCCCCTCGTCAAGACACAGCTGTCTCCAATTACCCATTCAATGAAGCTATATAAAAGCCAGTGTTCTGTTCAGGAGAGAGAGATTTGGAGGTAGGGATTGCTGAGAGAGATTTTGCTGAGGTCATTGCAGAGCGATTGTTTGTGATAGAGATTTGCTAGATTTTGCTGGGAGGTCATTGCAGAGAGACTTTGCTAGAGGTTGATTTTGATGGGAGTTCATTGCTGGGAAGTTGGTATGTTTTGTGAGTTTGTTGCTTAGATAGAACTTATTTGATGTACTTTGTTTCTTAGTTTGTTTGTGAAATTGTTTAATATTCTGTTTCATTTGTTCCCAGGGGAGAAGGGGAAGGCACCTTGGGAGTGTTTAGGCAAGAGGCCCGCGGGCATACATATACCCGTAGTATATTCACTGTCTAGGCACACTAGGTAAGACCTGGGCGGACCACCCCCTGTATTTTGGTTAGGGCACCAGGTGGTGCTAAATTAGGTAAGTAGTGGGTAGGCAGGTAAGATAGGAGAGGGGGCTTTGAGATTTACTTTCTTTGCTTTGGTTCCGTCCAGCCCCTTTTCCCCATATTACCGTGTAAAGGAATAAAGTCCTTGTAAACGGTACCACATTCTGCCTGTTGTCATCCTTACTCGCACCTACAGTCCATACCTTTTTCACTTCACGGAGAGTTTAGTTGTAGCAGGGTGTTGCGTTCCCTCTTCATAGAGGCGTGCGTAACAGACCTGGCCAAGGCTTTTGACTCTGTCAATCACCGCATTCTTATTGGCAGACTCAATAGCCTTGGCTTCTCAAATGACTGCCACACCTGGTTCACCAACTACTTCTCTGATAGAGTGCAGTGTGTCAAATCGAAGGGCTTGTTGTTAGGACCTCTGGCAGTCTCTATGGGGGTGCCACAGGGTTCAATTCTCAGACAGACTCTTTTCTCTGTATATATAAATGATGTCGCTCTTGCTGCTGGTGATTCTCTGATCCACCTCTACGCAGCCGACACCATTCTGTATACATCTGGCCCTTCTTTGGACACTGTGCTAACAAACCTCCAAACGACCTTCAACGCCATACAACACTCCTTCCGTGGCCTCCACATGCTCTTAAATGCTAGTAAAACTAAGTGCATGCTCTTACCTGTACCTGGTAGCTCAATGGTCACCATAGCAACACCCACCCGTAGCACGCACTCCAGCGGGTATATGTCACTGGTCATCCCCAAAATCAACACTTCCTTTGGCTGCCTTTCCTTCCAGTTCTCTGCTGCCAATGACTGGAACGAATTGCAAAAACCTTATATCTCCCTCTTTAAGAATCAGCTGTCTGAGCAGCTTACCGATCACTCTACCTGTACACAGCCCATCTGTAAATAGCACACCTGACTACCTCATCCCCATATTATTACTTACCCTCTTGCTCTTTTGCACCCCAGTATCTCTACTTGCACATCATCATCTGCACATCAATCACTCCAGTGTAAATGCTAAATTGTAATTGTTTTCGCATCTATGGCCTATTTATGGCCTACCATCTTACTCTTCTACATTTGCACACACTGGACATAGATCTTTCTATTTGTATTTGTGTGTGTTATTGATGGTACGTTCGTTTATGTGTAACTCTGTGTTGTTTTTGTCACACTGCTTTGCTTTATCTTAGGTGGTTAGCGTGTTGGACTAGTAACCGAAAGTTGCAAGATCGAATCCCCGAGCTGACAAGGTAAAAATCTGTTGTTCTGCCTCTGAACAAGGCAGTTAACCCACAGTTCCTAGGCCATCATTGAAACTAAGAATTTGTTCTTAATTAACTTACTTGCCTACTTAAATAAAGGTGAAATAAAAAATATAATAAAAGAAAATAATATATAATATAAGAAAAGTCTTGACCAGGTAGCAGTTGTAAATGAAAACTTGTTCTCAACTGGCCTACCTTGTTAAATAAAGGTTAAATAATATATGTATATTTTAAATTCCATAAAGATTGCTGATGTAGAGGGTGTGCAGTAAGTGCCATAAAGATGGAGAGCAGTGAATATGTGCTGAATATATTTACAAAAAAGGTAAAGCTTTAGTCCAAAAACAGAGAAAAATAATGAAATGTAAGTTATGTTCAGATAAAGAGCAATATACAAAACGATATAGGCAAAACTCCTGTAAACAGGCCTAAATAACTCACACAACTGAGAATTCCTTTGACAACTATTTTCCAAGCAGTCCCTTGGTCAAGAATGAGATGACACCACTGCAAATCAGGAGAACACAAAAATGTGTACTTTAAACAGGCAAATCAATAATAATTTAAGACAATGTACAATAGACAGAATTCAACATGATAAACAGAACCGGAGCCAGAAGGAATCAAGTGGAGAGGCATTTGATTTCCAGGACCAGATGGAATCAGTTGGAGGGGAATTTGATTTCCAGCAATAGATGGAATCAGTTGGAGGGGAATTTGATTTCAGCGCCAGATGGAATCAGTTGGGAGGGCATTTTATTTCCAGCACCAGATGGAATCAGTTGGAGGGACATTTGATTTCCAGAACCAGATGGAATCAGTTGGAGGGGCATTTGATTTCCAGAACCAGATGGAATCAGTTGGAGGGGCATTTGATTTCCAGAACCAGAAGGTATTTTTGGGGGGGGCATTTGATTTCCAGCACCAGATGGAATCCGTTGGAGGGGCATTTGATTTCCAGCACCAGAAGGTATCCGTTGGAGGGGCATTGGATTTCCAGCACCAGAAGGTATCAGTTGGAGGGGCATTTGAGTTCGAGCACCAGATAGAATCCATTGGAGGGGCATTTGATTTCCAGCACCAGATGGAATCCTTTGGAGGGGCATTTGAATTCCAGCACCAGATGGAATCAGTTGGAGGGGCATTTGATTTCCAGCACCAGAAGGTATCCGTTGGAGGGGCATTTGATTTCCAGCACCAGATGGAATCCGTTGGAGGGGCATTTGATTTCCAGCACCAGATGGAATCCTTTGGAGGGGCATTTGAATTCCAGCACCAGATGGAATCAGTTGGAGGGGCATTTGATTTCCAGCACCAGAAGGTATCCGTTGGAGGGGCATTTGATTTCCAGCACCAGATGGAATCCGTTGGAGGGGCATTTGAATTCCACTACCAGATGGAATCAGTTGGAGTGGCATTTGAATTCCAGCACCAGCTATAATCAGTTGGAGGGGCATTTGAATTCCAGCACCAGATGGAATCAGTTGGAGGGGCATTTGATTTCCAGCACCAGATGGAATCAGTTGGAGGGGCATTTGATTTCCAGCACCAGATGGAATCAGTTGGAGGTGTATTTGATTTCCAGCACCAGATGGAATCAGATGGAGGAGCATTTGATTTCCAGAACCAGATGGAATCAGTTGGGGGGGCATTTGATTTCCAGCACCAGATGGAATCAGTTGGAGGAGCATTTGATTTCCAGCACCAGATGGAATCAGTTGGAGGAGCATTTGATTTCCAGCACCAGATGGAATCAGTTGGGGGGGCATTTGATTTCCAGCACCAGATGGAATCAGTTGGGGGGGCATTTGATTTCCAGCACCAGATGGAATCAGTTGGAGGAGCATTTGATTTCCAGCACCAGATGGAATCAGTTGGAGGAGCATTTGATTTCCAGCACCAGATGGAATCAGTTGGGGGGGCATTTGATTTCCAGTACCAGATGGAATCAGTTGGAGGGGTATTTGATTTCCAGCACCAGATGGAATCAGTTGGAGGAGCATTTGATTTCCAGCACCAGATGGAATCAGTTGCAGGGGCATTTGATTTCCAGAACCAGATGGAATCAGTTGGAGGGGTATTTGATTTCCAGCACCAGATGGAATCAGTTGGAGGGGTATTTGATTTCCAGCACCAGATGGAATCAGTTGGAGGGGTATTTGATTTCCATAGGCCGGACCTTTTTGTATGCACTCACTTGGACGTGTTTTTAAAGAGTGTAATAGTAAGGCCAGCAGCTCATGAGTTTCAAGCTTGACGCTCACAATTTATCCTTCCACTTCGACCAATAGGCAAGCCAGTTTTGAACATTTATATATGCATATGTTTGTGGAACAGTTTCATTTCAACAATAACGTTTTCATTTCTCCAAATCATTGACATGTGGTTAATTATAAAAGTCTGGACTAAAATAATAAACATCTGAATGTTATAATTCAACTAATGCGAGAGCACCAGCCTCTGACAAATGGACATTTATACACTATGATCCATTAGCTGCTAAGGAAACGAGAGCACAGAACTCAGAGATAGCCTATATGTCAATGTAGCAGTAGACCTATAACTCAGAGATAGCCTATAGACCAATGCAGCATTAGGACTATAACTTCCATCATCTACTAAGTAAAATACATAGACCTGAAGCCGACAATATCAAAATAGTAGAAAATATTCTGATAAATTCTGGTTCTTTCAATCACATTCATCTCTCTACTCCACCTGTCTGCCTCCCTTTCTATCTGTCTTGACTTGAGCTATTGCTAGTGATGTTCAACATTGTATCAAATCATCACTGGGTGGCCCAGAAACTGTCGCTAATGAACTTGCAACATTGTATCAACTAGCCTATTCCGGTCCCTCATAGTTTCCTGCCCAGGGAGCTCAGGACAGACCGCTGTTTTGATGATGTTTCCACTAGATTTATGGGATTATCAGATCATTGTATATTTCTCTTTAAACCGAGGCTTGGTGATTATTGAGGCCGGGAGTGGTGAAAAGATTAGGATGTATCATTCACAATGGATGTAAGAAAAACAGACTTTGTTGACTTGTGTGAGGCGAAGACAAAGTGAGTGGTGTACGTGGTGGGTTAAGGCAACCAGAAATGATTCTGTCCGTTCTAGCTCGCTCATCAATGAGATTTACATGCTAAAATCGCCACTGGAAATTAGACATTGCTGAATGGGAACTTTCCTGCATTTTGGAGACGCACCATATCTTCCCCACCCACCCATCCCTTCTTCTTGATGATTTTAAAATATACTCAATATTTTAGACACTTTTCACTGACTGCTGCAATTCAGTCAGCCAGACATACTGCCACGCACCCTACCCAAATGGTGGGCTTCCCAAAAACACTGGGGATTTCAAACAACCTGACTCCAATAATCATCTAATGAGTCAGGTGTGTTTGTTAGGGATGGGGGGCACACCAATCAGGTCCCTGAGGACTGGAGTTGTCCACATCCCTGGGTTAGATGCTTTTCAGAAACTCAAAAAAAGTATATAGATTTGTACAGTTTCAAACAGTGAAGGCTCCTCAGAGGATGAAGGGGAGGACCATCCTCAGGGAATCTCATAAAAATAAAAAGTGAAACAAAAAAGTTTGCGGTGGAAAAAGTAGGACACCAATCAGGCGAGGACTAGCATTGCCCTTCCCTGATTTATTCAAGTAGAATATGATGACCATACAACACAACAGTACATTCAATACTCAATGAAACATGTCTTGTGATGAAGACTCTACTTTCAGGGTGCCTGGACTCCTTCAATGCCTTGATGCTTGAACACACAGCCATGTTTACATGTCGGGTTAAGTTGTAAAGATCAGAAAGATTAGAAATGTAATTGTTGAGAAGGAGGAGGTTTACCCGGGTTGCGCTCGGTTCGATTCAAAGTTGTCCATGTTGTGTGATGGTTTGTACTGAGACACATTTCCAAAAAAAAGGCTTTTGAGATACGTTTGTTCGCGTTTGATGGCGTGGCCAGGTGTGGCCTGATTAATATGGGTGTGGCCAGGTGTGGCCTGATTAATATGGGTGTGGCCAGGTGTGGCCTGATTAATATGGGTGTGGTCGTTAAAAATACAAATTCACCCTGTGGTCGTTCAGTACCGTTTCCTTTGAATTAAAAACAACATAATATTCAGTTGTACTGAAAGCACACCTGGTCTACTCACGATGTGAACACTCAGTGTGTGTGACATGACGAAGATCCGTTTCGGATTGAAACGTTGCCAATAAAGAGGTGAATTGGGAGCTTTACAAGTATGCAGCCGTCTTATTCTATACTACTCAGAATTCGCCCATCATGAGTCTTTCTTTGAATATCCCATGCCTTACATTTAGCAAAAACCTATAGATGGCCTCTTGGACAAGACACATCCATTGTCCCTCAGCTTGAAAACATTTTTTGACAAACATTAGGAAAATCAAATGTATCTGGAAAGTGTAGGGGTTGACACTGTTACAACATGGTAGGTATTGGACCAAAACAGGGGGTTGACACTGTTACAACATGGTAGGTATTGGACCAAAACAGGGGGTTGACACTGTTACAACATGGTAGGTATTGGACCAAAACAGGGGGTTGACACTGTTACAACATGGTAGGTATTAAACCAAAACAGGGGGTTGACACTGTTACAACATGGTAGGTATTGGACCAAAACAGGGGGTTGACACTGTTACAACATGGTAGGTATTGGACCAAAACAGAATAGAAGTTTAGGTTAAAAGGTTTCCAGATCTATGGACGGCCAGGCGAGGTGTGTGTGTGTGTGTGTGTGTGTGTGTGTGTCTGTGTGTGTGCGCGCGCTTGTGTGTGTGTGTGCGTGCGTGCGCGCGCGTGTGTGTGTGTGTGTCTGTGTGTGGGCACGCTTGTGTGTGCGCGTGTGTGTGTGTGTGCGCGTGCGTGCGCGCGCGTGTGTGTGTGTGCGTTACACCACAACAGGGAGTTGACACTGTTACAACATGGTAGGTATTGGACCAAAACAGGGGGTTGACACTGTTACAACATGGTAGGTATTGGACCAAAACAGAATAGAAGTTTAGGTTAAATGGTTTCCAGATCTATGGACGGCCAGGCGAGGTGTGTGTGTGTGTGTGTGTGTGCGTGTGTGTGTTACACCACAACAGGGGGTTGACACTGTTACAACATGGTAGGTATTGGACCAAAACAGGGGGTTGACACTGTTACAACATGGTAGGTATTGGACCAAAACAGGGGGTTGACACTGTTACAACATGGTAGGTATTGGACCAAAACAGAATAGAAGTTTAGGTTAAATGGTTTCCAGATCTATGGACGGCCAGGCGAGGTGTGTGTGTGTGTGTGTGTCTGTGTGTGTGTGTGTGTGTGTGTGTGTCTGTGTGTGTGCGCGCGCTTGTGTGTGTGTGTGTGTGTGTCTGTGTGTGGGCGCGCTTGTGTGTGTGTGTGTGTGTGTGCGCGCGTTTGTGTGTGTGTGTGTGTGTGTGCGTTACACCACATGCCTTCAGGAACAGCTCTGGATGACCAACGGTTGGAGTCAGAGGGATGTTGGTTGCTTCTTGAAGGAATAGAGAGAAGAGAGAGAGAGAAACACAATAATATAGAACACTTATTGGAAGCCTCTATCTGTTTTTGGGTCTTCGTGATTTCACAGCCAAGGCCGTGCAATAATTACTTATGTGAAAAGGAAATCTCCCAAATATCGCTATTTTTTAACAAACCACAGACATTTGGTTGCAATTTCAATTTAATCCACCAAAAAAGACAGAAAAAATAAAACAACAAATTGTGGTTAAACTCAAATATACTAATTTATTAAATAAAACATGTTTATAAAGGTAGAATCTTCATAAATGATTTCATAAATGGGACTTGTGGAGTTATGCCACACATACAGCCAACACACCTGGAGATGTCTGCTCTTCCCAAAACTACATTACTGCAGAAATGGAAGAGGCAAGTAGAAAGGGGGAAACGTAGGGAACTTGTCTGTTGGCATTAAAGACCATAACTGGTCTTTAAGAAAATTGTGATAAATAAAAATGTATACCGATTTCATTTAAGGACCAAAAAATTGACAGCTGTGCGGTATAATTATTTAAATTCTACATTTTGAATCCGGCGTCGTTTTGCCTATCAGTTCATAAACCATGTGCCTTGAAATCGGTACATCAAAAATCTCTTCCCAACTATTTTGATATTTCTATTCTTGCAACCAATATAATGTTATTTATATGTGATATATATATGTTTATATGGGGGATACAACCATCCCAGCTCTGCAGATGTTGATGCGAAGAGACAGATTCTTTCGATTATTTGTTTTGTTTCTCTCTCCATATGTAATTTGTTTTGTTTCTCTCTCCATATGTAATTTGTTTTGTTTCTCTCTCCGTATGTAATTTGTTTTGTTTCTCTCTCCATATGTAATTTGTTTTGTTTCTCTCGCCATATGTAATTTGTTTTGTTTCTCTCTCCGTATGTAATTTGTTTTGTTTCTCTCTCCGTATGTTATTTGTTTTGTTTCTCTCTCCATATGTTATTTGTTTTGTTTCTCTCTTCATATGTTATTTGTTTTGTTTCTCTCTCCATATGTTATTTGTTTTGTTTCTCTCTCCATATGTAATTTGTTTTGTTTCTCTCTCCATATGTAATTTGTTTTGTTTCTCTCTCCATATGTAATTTGTTTTGTTTCTCTCTCCATATATGTTATTTGTTTTGTTTCTCTCTCCATATGTTATTTGTTTTTGGTCACAGGGAATGGCTGAAGAATTGCATCATTTACATGGAGCTAACCCTGTCGATAGTACTACTGGGTGACCCGGAAAGTCATAGTCAATTAATTAATCTATAATTTCATAATACTTTTAGCAAAAAAAATGTATTTACAATTTAAAATCTGTAGAAGCTATGAGAATAGGTTCAGAACTTTTGTGAAACATCACAGCACAGTTGAAAAATATATGTTGAAAATAAATCCCACATGGGGAAATATCTTCAGATGTCTCATCTTCTACACAACGTAGTAGAGGGGCCAACTCATCTCTTCAGATGTCTCATCTTCTATAGATCGCAGTAGAGGGGCCAACTCATCTCTTTAGATGTCTCATCTTCTACACAGCGCAGTAGAGGGCCAACTCATCTCTTCAATTGTCTCATCTTCTATAGATCGCAGTAGAGGGCCAACTCATCTCTTCGGATGTCTCATCTTCTATAGAGCTCAGTAGAGGGGCCAACTCATCTCTTCAGATGTCTCATCTTCTATAGAGCTCAGTAGAGGTGGCCACTTATTTCATGATAATCCGAATTGACACCTGTGGTTTCCATGGTTCCATTAAGGATTCCTTCTCTGGTAAGGCACCTGCGTGGTGGTGAGTGACTCCCCGCTCGGCGTCTCAGTAAACTCTCCCTTTTTCCTGCTGTGTGCTCTTTTAAATTCCTCCTCATCAAATTCTGAACCTTATGAATACTCTGCCGCTAATGCTGTCTCTCCATCTGTCCCTCTCTCCCTCTCATTCTATATAATGCCATGAATGACAAGGTCAATGTTGCCAAGAGATAAATTATAAACAGCAAAAACAACACTAAGAATACTAGATATAGGCCTAATTTAAAATGTTACATTGTTATATAACAAATGCCATTTTATATTAGACCTATGTCTAATATTCTTATATATACAGGGCCTTCGGAAAGTATTTAGACCCCTTAACTTCTTCCACATTTTGTTACGTTACAGCCTTATTCTAAAATTGATTTGGTCAGGTTTGGTCAGAGAGAAAGAGTGCTGTCATTCACCTGTCAAACTGCCCGTTTCACAGAGGTTTGGTCAGAGAGAGAGAGTGCTGTCATTCACCTGTCAAACTGCCCGATTCACAGAGGTTTGGTCAGAGAGAGAGAGTGCTGTCATTCACCTGTCAAACTGCCCGTTTCACAGAGGTTTGGTCAGAGAGAGAGAGAGTGCTGTCATTAACCTGTCAAACTGCCCGTTTCACAGAGGTTTGGTTAGAGAGAAAGAGTGCTGTCATTAACCTGTCAAACTGCCCGTTTCACAGAGGTTTGGTCAGAGAGAGAGAGTGCTGTCATTAACCTGTCAAACTGCCCGTTTCACAGAGGTTTGGTCAGAGAGAAAGAGTGCTGTCATTAACCTGTCAAACTGCCCATTTCACAGAGGTTTGGTCAGAGAGAAAGAGTGCTGTCATTCACCTGTCAAACTGCCCGTTTCACAGAGGTTTAATCAGAGAGAGAGAGTGCTGTCATTCACCTGTCAAACTGCCCGTTTCACAGAGGTTTAATCAGAGAGAGAGAGTGCTGTCATTAACCTGTCAAACTGCCCGTTTGACAGAGGTTTGGTCAGAGAGAGAGAGTGCTGTCATTCACTTGTCAAACTGCCCGTTTCACAGAGGTTTAATCAGAGAGAGAGAGTGCTGTCATTAACCTGTCAAACTGCCCGTTTCACAGAGGTTTGGTCAGAGAGAGAGAGTGCTGTCATTCACCTGTCAAACTGCCCGTTTCACAGACGTTTGGTCAGAGAGAGTATGCTGTGATTGGGGTTTTATTCATTCTGTATACTAACATATAAAATAATTATGATAATCGACTAATGAAAAATATGAAGTATAAACACACACACATCACTCTGCCATTAATCATTTAAGAGGGTTATATGAAACAGATTAACACTCATTAACAGGAAAACATATGTAGCCCATCTCGATAACAACTAGCAGATGTAGAGCATTTGCATGTATTTTTTTCATAAATAGGTTTAATAATGTAGAAGGAATTATGAAGCCTAAAAACCTTTTGCTATATCAAAGCCTCTTTCAGACCGTAATCTACACTAATCTACTTTAAATGAAGCCAGTCTCATATTGATGTTAAATATTTCTTGTCAGGCAAATGTAGCTGGAGTCCTGTCCTGCAACATCACAGATAAACAGGGATACATACAGACATGAGGGGATACATACAGATATACAGGGAAACATAGAGATATACAGGGATACATTACAGATATACAGGGATACATTACAGATATACATCGATACATTACAGATATACAGGGATACATAGAGATATACAGGGATATATACAGATATACAGGGATACATACAGATATACAGGGATACATTACAGATATACAGGGTTACATTACAGATATACAGGGATACATTACAGATACACAGGGATACATTACAGATACACAGGGATACATTACAGATATACAGGTATACATACAGATATACAGGGAAACATATAGGAATACATAAAGATATACAGGGATACATTACAGATATACAGGGATACATTACAGATATACAGGGACACATTACAGATATACAGGGATACATAGAGATATACAGGGATACATTACATATATACAGGGATACATTACAGATATACAGGGATACATTACAGACATACAGGGATGTCTGATACAGGGATACATTACATATGTACAGGGATACATTACAGATATATAGTCATACAATACAGATATACATTTCAGATATTCAGGGATACATTACAGATATACAGGGATACATAGCGATATACAGGGATACATTACATATATACAGGGATACATTACAGATATACAGGGATACATTACAGACATACAGGGATGTCTGATACAGGGATACATTACATATATACAGGGATACATTACATATATACAGGGATACATTACAGATATACAGGTATACATACAGACATACAGGGATACATTACAGATACACAGGGATGCATACAGATATACAGGGAAACATATAGGGATACATACAGATATACAGGGATACATTACAGATACACAGGGATACATACAGATATACAGGGAAACATATAGGGATACATACAGATATACAGGGATACATTACAGATAGACAGGGATACATTACAGATATACAGGGATACATTACAGATATACGGGGATACATTACAGATATACAGGGATATATTACAGATATACAGGGATACATTACAGATACACAGGGATACATACAGATATACAGGGATACATACATATAAACAGGGATACATACAGGGAAGACATACAGATATACAGGGATACATTACAGATATACATGAATACATTACAGATATACATGGATACATTACAGATACACAGGGATACATTACAGATATACAGGGATATATTACAGATATACAGGGATACATTTCAGATACACAAGGATACATACAGATAGATATACAGGGATACATTACAGATTTTCAGGTATACATACAGACATACAAGGATACATGCAGGTATACAGGGATACATACATATAAAAAGGGATACATACAGATATACAGGGATACATACAGATATACAGGGATACATACAGATATACAGGGATACATACAGATATACAGGGATACATTACAGATATACATGAATACATTACAGATATACATGGATACATTACAGATACACAGGGATACATTACAGATGTACTGGGATACATTACAGGGATACAATATAGATATACAGGGATACATTACAGGGATACATTACAGATATACAGGGATACATTACAGATATACAGGGATACATTACATACAGTGCCTTGCGAAAGTATTCGGCCCCCTTGAACTTTGCGACCTTTTGCCACATTTCAGGCTTCAAACATAAAGATATAAAACTGTATTTTTTTGTGAAGAATCAACAACAAGTGGGACACAATCATGAAGTGGAACGACATTTATTGGATATTTCAAACTTTTTTAACAAATCAAAAACTGACAAATTGGGCGTGCAAAATGATTCAGCCCCCTTAAGTTAATACTTTGCAGCGCCACCTTTTGCTGCGATTACAGCTGTAAGTCGCTTGGGGTATGTCTCTATCAGTTTTGCACATCGAGAGACTGACATTTTTTCCCATTCCTCCTTGCAAAACAGCTCGAGCTCAGTGAGGTTGGATGGAGAGCATTTGTGAACAGCAGTTTTCAGTTCTTTCCACAGATTCTCGATTGGATTCAGGTCTGGACTTTGACTTGGCCATTCTAACACCTGGATATGTTTATTTTTGAACCATTCCATTGTAGATTTTGCTTTATATTTTGAATCATTGTCTTGTTGGAAGACAAATCTCCGTCCCAGTCTCAGGTCTTTTGCAGACTCCATCAGGTTTTCTTCCAGAATGGTCCTGTATTTGGCTCCATCCATCTTCCCATCAATTTTAACCAATTTTAACCATCTTCCCTGTCCCTGCTGAAGAAAAGCAGGCCCAAACCATGATGCTGCCACCACCATGTTTGAGTGGGGATGGTGTGTTCAGCTGTGTTGCTTTTACGCCAAACATAACGTTTTGCATTGTTGCCAAAAAGTTCAATTTTGGTTTCATCTGACCAGAGCACCTTCTTCCACATGTTTGGTGTGTCTCCCAGGTGGCTTGTGGCAAACTTTAAACAACACTTTTTATGGATATCTTTAAGAAATGGCTTTCTTCTTGCCACTCTTCCATAAAGGCCAGATTTGTGCAATATACAACTGATTGTTGTCCTATGGACAGAGTCTCCCACCTCAGCTGTAGATCTCTGCAGTTCATCCAGAGTGATCATGGGCCTCTTGGCTGCATCTCTGATCAGTCTTCTCCTTGTATGAGCTGAAAGTTTAGAGGGACGGCCAGGTCTTGGTAGATTTGCAGTGGTCTGATACTCCTTCCATTTCAATATTATCGCTTGCACAGTGCTCCTTGGGATGTTTAAAGCTTGGGAAATATTTTTGTATCCAAATCCGGCTTTAAACTTCTTCACAACAGTATCTCGGACCTGCCTGGTGTGTTCCTTGTTCTTCATGATGCTCTCTGCACTTTTAACGGACCTCTGAGACTATCACAGTGCAGGTGCATTTATACGGAGACTTGATTACACACATGTGGATTGTATTTATCATCATTAGTCATTTAGGTCAACATTGGATCATTCAGAGATCCTCACTGAACTTCTGGAGAGAGTTTGCTGCACTGAAAGTAAAGGGGCTGAATAATTTTGCACGCCCAATTTTTCAGTTTATGATTTGTTAAAAAAGTTAAATGTCGTTCCACTTCATGAATGTGTCCCACTTGTTGTCGATTCTTCACAAAAAAATACAGTTTTATATCTTTATGTTTGAAGCCTGAAATGTGGCAAAAGGTCGCAAAGTTCAAGGGGGCCGAATACTTTCGCAAGGCACTGTATATACAGGGATACAATACAGATATACAGGGATACATACAGTTGTCATATTTCACCCCAATTTCCCCACTGACCAAGAATGATCGATTCATGAAGTTTAAATCAATGAATAATTAACCATGTCCTTTTCAATATTTTCTCTGAGATGTATATGTATCGCTGGGTTCTATCCGGACAGAATGCATTAATAGACACATGACTGATCTGTTCCAGGCCCCGTAGGGCACTAGGGGCAGTGTAAAAGCTGAGTCCCACATTACTGATCTGTTCCAGGCCTCGTAGGGCACTTGGGGAGTTTGTAAAGGCTGAGTCCCAAATTACCGATATGTTCCAGGCCCCGTAGGGCACTTGGGGCAGTGTAAAGGCTGAGTCCCACATTACTGATCTGTTCCATCCCTTGTAGGGCACTTGGGGAGGTGTAAAGGCTGAGTCCCAAATTACCGATATGTTCCAGGCCCCGTAGGGCACTTGGGGCAGTGTAAAGGCTGAGTCCCACATTACCTATCTGTTCCATCCCTCGTAGGGCACTTGGGGAGGTGTAAAGGCTGAGTCCCAAATTACTGATATGTTCCAGGCCCCGTAGGGCACTTGGGGCAGTGTAAAGGCTGAGTCCCACATTACTGATCTGTTCCATCCCTCGTAGGGCACTTGGGGCAGTGTAAAGGCTGAGTCCCAAATTACCAATATGTTCCAGGCCCCGTAGGGCACTTGGGGCAGTGTAAAGGCTGAGTCCCACATTACTGATCTGTTCCATCCCTCGTAGGGCACTTGGGGCAGTGTAAAGGCTGAGTCCCACATTACTGATCTGTTCCATCCCTCGTAGGGCACTTGGGGAGGTGTAAAGGCTGAGTCCCAAATTACCGATATGTTCCAGGCCTCGTAGGGCACTTGGCACAGTGTAAAGGCTGAGTCCCAAATTACCGATATGTTCCAGGCCTCGTAGGGCACTTGGGGCAGTGTAAAGGCTGAGTCCCACATTACTGATCTGTTCCATCCCTCGTAGGGCACTTGGGGCAGTGTAAAGGCTGAGTCCCAAATTACCGATATGTTCCAGGCCCCGTAGGGCACTTGGGGCAGTGTAAAGGCTGAGTCCCAAATTACCGATATGTTCCAGGCCCCGTAGGGCACTTGGGGCAGTGTAAAGGCTGAGTCCCACATTACTGATCTGTTCCATCCCTCGTAGGGCACTTGGGGCAGTGTAAAGGCTGAGTCCCAAATTACCGATATGTTCCAGGCCCCGTAGGGCACTTGGGGCAGTGTAAAGGCTGAGTCCCACATTACTGATCTGTTCCATCCCTCGTAGGGCACTTGGGGCAGTGTAAAGGCTGAGTCCCACATTACTGATCTGTTCCATCCCTCGTAGGGCACTTGGGGAGGTGTAAAGGCTGAGTCCCAAATTACCGATATGTTCCAGGCCTCGTAGGGCACTAGGGGCATTGTAAAGGCTGAGTCCCAAATTACTGATATGTTCCAGGCCCCGTAGGGCAGTTGGGGCACTGTAAAGGTTGAGTCCCAAATTACCGATATGTTCCAGGCCTCGTAGGGCACTTGGGGCATTTTAAAGGTTGAGTCCCAAATTACCGATATGTTCCAGGCCCCGTAGGGCACTTGGGGCAGTGTAAAGGCTGAGTCCCAAATTACCGATATGTTCCAGGCCCCGTAGGGCACTTGGGGCAGTGTAAAGGCTGAGTCCCACATTACTGATCTGTTCCATCCCTCGTAGGGCACTTGGAGCAGTGTAAAGGCTGAGTCCCAAATTACCGATATGTTCCAGGCCCCGTAGGGCACTTGGGGCAGTGTAAAGGCTGAGTCCCACATTACTGATCTGCTCCATCCCTCGTAGGGCACTTGGGGCAGTGTAAAGGCTGAGTCCCAAATTACCGATATGTTCCAGGCCCCGTAGGGCACTTGGGGCAGTGTAAAGGCTGAGTCCCACATTACTGATCTGTTCCATCCCTCGTAGGGCACTTGGGGCAGTGTAAAGGCTGAGTCCCACATTACTGATCTGTTCCATCCCTCGTAGGGCACTTGGGGAGGTGTAAAGGCTGAGTCCCAAATTACCGATATGTTCCATTCCTCGTAGGGCACTAGGGGCATTGTAAAGGCTGAGTCCCAAATTACTGATATGTTCCAGGCCCCGTAGGGCACTTGGGGCAGTGTAAAGGCTGAGTCCCAAATTACCGATATGTTCCAGGCCTCGTAGGGCACTTGGGGCAGTGTAAAGGGTGAGTCCCAAATTACCGATATGTTCCAGGCCCCGTAGGGCACTTGGGGCAGTGTAAAGGCTGAGTCCCAAATTACCGATATGTTCCAGGCCTCGTAGGGCACTTGGGGCAGTGTAAAGGCTGAGTCCCACATTACTGATCTGTTCCATCCCTCGTAGGGCACTTGGGGCAGTGTAAAGGCTGAGTCCCAAATTACCGATATGTTCCAGGCCCCGTAGGGCACTTGGGGCAGTGTAAAGGCTGAGTCCCACATTACTGATCTGTTCCATCCCTCGTAGGGCACTTGGGGCAGTGTAAAGGCTGAGTCCCAAATTACCGATATGTTCCAGGCCCCGTAGGGCACTTGGGGCAGTGTAAAAGCTGAGTCCCACATTACTGATCTGTTCCATCCCTCGTAGGGCACTTGGGGCAGTGTAAAGGCTGAGTCCCACATTACTGATCTGTTCCATCCCTCGTAGGGCACTTGGGGAGGTGTAAAGGCTGAGTCCCAAATTACCGATATGTTCCAGGCCTCGTAGGGCACTAGGGGCATTGTAAAGGCTGAGTCCCAAATTACTGATATGTTCCAGGCCCCGTAGGGCACTTGGGGCAGTGTAAAGGCTGAGTCCCAATTTACCGATTATGTTCCAGGCCTCGTAGGGCACTTGGGGCAGTGTAAAGGCTGAGTCCCAAATTACCGATATGTTCCAGGCCCCGTAGGGCACTTGGGGCAGTGTAAAGGCTGAGTCCCAAATTACCGATATGTTCCAGGCCCCGTAGGGCACTTGGGGCAGTGTAAAGGCTGAGTCCCACATTACTGATCTGCTCCATCCCTCGTAGGGCACTTGGGGCAGTGTAAAGGCTGAGTCCCAAATTACCGATATGTTCCATTCCTCGTAGGGCACTAGGGGCATTGTAAAGGCTGAGTCCCAAATTACTGATATGTTCCAGGCCCCGTAGGGCACTTGGGGCAGTGTAAAGGCTGAGTCCCAAATTACCGATATGTTCCAGGCCTCGTAGGGCACTTGGGGCAGTGTAAAGGGTGAGTCCCAAATTACCGATATGTTCCAGGCCCCATAGGGCACTTGGGGCAGTGTAAAGGCTGAGTCCCAAATTACCGATATGTTCCAGGCCTCGTAGGGCACTTGGGGCAGTGTAAAGGCTGAGTCCCACATTACTGATCTGTTCCATCCCTCGTAGGGCACTTGGGGCAGTGTAAAGGCTGAGTCCCAAATTACCGATATGTTCCAGGCCCCGTAGGGCACTTGGGGCAGTGTAAAGGCTGAGTCCCACATTACTGATCTGTTCCATCCCTCGTAGGGCACTTGGGGCAGTGTAAAGGCTGAGTCCCAAATTACCGATATGTTCCAGGCCCCGTAGGGCACTTGGGGCAGTGTAAAGGCTGAGTCCCACATTACTGATCTGTTCCATCCCTCGTAGGGCACTTGGGGCAGTGTAAAGGCTGAGTCCCACATTACTGATCTGTTCCATCCCTCGTAGGGCACTTGGGGAGGTGTAAAGGCTGAGTCCCAAATTACCGATATGTTCCAGGCCTCGTAGGGCACTAGGGGCATTGTAAAGGCTGAGTCCCAAATTACTGATATGTTCCAGGCCCCGTAGGGCACTTGGGGCAGTGTAAAGGCTGAGTCCCAATTTACCGATATGTTCCAGGCCTCGTAGGGCACTTGGGGCAGTGTAAAGGCTGAGTCCCAAATTACCGATATGTTCCAGGCCCCGTAGGGCACTTGGGGCAGTGTAAAGGCTGAGTCCCAAATTACCGATATGTTCCAGGCCCCGTAGGGCACTTGGGGCAGTGTAAAGGCTGAGTCCCACATTACTGATCTGTTCCATCCCTCGTAGGGCACTTGGAGCAGTGTAAAGGCTGAGTCCCAAATTACCGATATGTTCCAGGCCCCGTAGGGCACTTGGGGCAGTGTAAAGGCTGAGTCCCACATTACTGATCTGCTCCATCCCTCGTAGGGCACTTGGGGCAGTGTAAAGGCTGAGTCCCAAATTACCGATATGTTCCAGGCCCCGTAGGGCACTTGGGGCAGTGTAAAGGCTGAGTCCCACATTACTGATCTGTTCCATCCCTCGTAGGGCACTTGGGGCAGTGTAAAGGCTGAGTCCCACATTACTGATCTGTTCCATCCCTCGTAGGGCACTTGGGGAGGTGTAAAGGCTGAGTCCCAAATTACCGATATGTTCCAGGCCTCGTAGGGCACTAGGGGCATTGTAAAGGCTGAGTCCCAAATTACTGATATGTTCCAGGCCCCGTAGGGCACTTGGGGCAGTGTAAAGGCTGAGTCCCAAATTACCGATATGTTCCAGGCCTCGTAGGGCACTTGGGGCAGTGTAAAGGGTGAGTCCCAAATTACCGATATGTTCCAGGCCCCGTAGGGCACTTGGGGCAGTGTAAAGGCTGAGTCCCAAATTACCGATATGTTCCAGGCCCCGTAGGGCACTTGGGGCAGTGTAAAGGCTGAGTCCCACATTACTGATCTGTTCCATCCCTCGTAGGGCACTTGGGGCAGTGTAAAGTCTGAGTCCCAAATTACCGATATGTTCCAGGCCCCGTAGGGCACTTGGGGCAGTGTAAAGGCTGAGTCCCAAATTACCGATATGTTCCAGGCCTCGTAGGGCACTTGGGGCAGTGTAAAGGGTGAGTCCCAAATTACCGATATGTTCCAGGCCCCGTAGGGCACTTGGGGCAGTGTAAAGGCTGAGTCCCAAATTACCGATATGTTCCAGGCCCCGTAGGGCACTTGGGGCAGTGTAAAGGCTGAGTCCCACATTACTGATCTGTTCCATCCCTCGTAGGGCACTTGGGGCAGTGTAAAGTCTGAGTCCCAAATTACCGATATGTTCCAGGCCCCATAGGGCACTTGGGGCAGTGTAAAGGCTGAGTCCCACATTACTGATCTGTTCCATCCCTCGTAGGGCACTTGGGGCAGTGTAAAGGCTGAGTCCCAAATTACCGATATGTTCCAGGCCCCGTAGGGCACTTGGGGCAGTGTAAAGGCTGAGTCCCACATTACTGATCTGTTCCATCCCTCGTAGGGCACTTGGGGCAGTGTAAAGGCTGAGTCCCACATTACTGATCTGTTCCATCCCTCGTAGGGCACTTGGGGAGGTGTAAAGGCTGAGTCCCAAATTACCGATATGTTCCAGGCCTCGTAGGGCACTTGGGGCAGTGTAAAGGCTGAGTCCCAAATTACCGATATGTTCCAGGCCCCGTAGGGCACTTGGGGTAGTGTAAAGGCTGAGTCCCAAATTACCGATATGTTCCAGGCCTCGTAGGGCACTTGGGGCAGTGTAAAGGCTGAGTCCCAAATTACCGATATGTTCCAGGCCTCGTAGGGCACTTGGGGCAGTGTAAAGGCTGAGTCCCAAATTACCGATATGTTCCAGGCCCCGTAGGGCACTTGGGGCAGTGTAAAGGCTGAGTCCCAAATTACCGATATGTTCCAGGCCTCGTAGGGCACTTGGGGCAGTGTAAAGGCTGAGTCCCAAATTACTGATATGTTCCAGGCCCCGTAGGGCACTTGGGGCAGTGTAAAGGCTGAGTCCCAAATTACCGATATGTTCCAGGCCTCGTAGGGCACTTGGGGCAGTGTAAAGGCTGAGTCCCAAATTACCGATTTGTTCCAGGCCTAGTAGGGCACTTGGGGCAGTGTAAAGGCTGAGTCCCACATTACTGATCTGTTCCAGGCCTCGTAAGGCACTTGGGGCAGTGTAAAGGCTGAGTCCCACATTACTGATCTGTTCCAGGCCTCGTAGGGCACTTGGGGCAGTGTAAAGGCTGAGTCCCAAATTACCGATATGTTCCATCCCTCGTAGGGCACTTGGGGCAGTGTAAAGGCTGAGTCCCACATTACTGATCTGTTCCAGGCCTCGTAGGGCACTTGGGGAGGTGTAAAGGCTGAGTCCCAAATTACCGATATGTTCCAGGCCCCGTAGGGCACTTGGGGCAGTGTAAAGGCTGAGTCCCACATTACTGATCTGTTCCAGGCCTCGTAGGGCACTTGGGGCAGTGTAAAGGCTGAGTCCAAAATTACCGATATGTTCCATCCCTCGTAGGGCACTTGGGGAGGTGTAAAGGCTGAGTCCCACATTACTGATCTGTTCCAGGCCTCGTAGGGCACTTGGGGCAGTGTAAAGGCTGAGTCCCAAATTACCGACAAGTTCCAGGCCTCGTAGGGCACTTGGGGAGGTGTAAAGGCTAAGTCCCAAATTACCGATATGTTCCAGGCCTCGTAGGGCACTTGGGGCAGTGTAAAGCTGAGTCCCAAATTACCGATATGTTCCAGGCCTCGTAGGGCACTTGGGGCAGTGTAAAGGCTGAGTCCCACATTACTGATCTGTTCCAGGCCCCGTAGGGCACTTGGGGTAGTGTAAAGGCTGAGTCCCAAATTACCGATATGTTCCAGGCCTCGTAGGGCACTTGGGGCAGTGTAAAGGCTGAGTCCCAAATTACCGATATGTTCCAGGCCTCGTAGGGCACTTGGGGCAGTGTAAAGGCTGAGTCCCAAATTACCGATATGTTCCAGGCCCCGTAGGGCACTTGGGGCAGTGTAAAGGCTGAGTCCCAAATTACCGATATGTTCCAGGCCTCGTAGGGCACTTGGGGCAGTGTAAAGGCTGAGTCCCAAATTACTGATATGTTCCAGGCCCCGTAGGGCACTTGGGGCAGTGTAAAGGCTGCGTCCCAAATTACCGATATGTTCCAGGCCTCGTAGGGCACTTGGGGCAGTGTAAAGGCTGAGTCCCACATTACTGATCTGTTCCAGGCCTCGTAGGGCACTTGGGGCAGTGTAAAGGCTGAGTCCCACATTACTGATCTGTTCCAGGCCTCGTAGGGCACTTGGGGCAGTGTAAAGGCTGAGTCCCAAATTACCGATATGTTCCATCCCTCGTAGGGCACTTGGGGCAGTGTAAAGGCTGAGTCCCACATTACTGATCTGTTCCAGGCCTCGTAGGGCACTTGGGGAGGTGTAAAGGCTGAGTCCCACATTACTGATCTGTTCCATCCCTCGTAGGGCACTTGGGGCAGTGTAAAGGCTGAGTCCCACATTACTGATCTGTTCCATCCCTCGTAGGGCACTTGGGGAGGTGTAAAGGCTGAGTCCCAAATTACCGATATGTTCCAGGCCTCGTAGGGCACTAGGGGCATTGTAAAGGCTGAGTCCCAAATTACTGATATGTTCCAGGCCCCGTAGGGCACTTGGGGCAGTGTAAAGGCTGAGTCCCAAATTACCGATATGTTCCAGGCCTCGTAGGGCACTTGGGGCAGTGTAAAGGCTGAGTCCCAAATTACCGATATGTTCCAGGCCCCGTAGGGCACTTGGGGCAGTGTAAAGGCTGAGTCCCAAATTACCGATATGTTCCAGGCCCCGTAGGGCACTTGGGGAGTGTAAAGGCTGAGTCCCACATTACTGATCTGTTCCATCCCTCGTAGGGCACTTGGAGCAGTGTAAAGGCTGAGTCCCAAATTACCGATATGTTCCAGGCCCCGTAGGGCACTTGGGGCAGTGTAAAGGCTGAGTCCCACATTACTGATCTGCTCCATCCCTCGTAGGGCACTTGGGGAGTTGTAAAGGCTGAGTCCCAAATTACTGATATGTTCCAGGCCCCGTAGGGCACTTGGGGCAGTGTAAAGGCTGAGTCCCACATTACTGATCTGTTCCATCCCTCGTAGGGCACTTGGGGCAGTGTAAAGGCTGAGTCCCAAATTACCAATATGTTCCAGGCCCCGTAGGGCACTTGGGGCAGTGTAAAGGCTGAGTCCCACATTACTGATCTGTTCCATCCCTCGTAGGGCACTTGGGGCAGTGTAAAGGCTGAGTCCCACATTACTGATCTGTTCCATCCCTCGTAGGGCACTTGGGGAGGTGTAAAGGCTGAGTCCCAAATTACCGATATGTTCCAGGCCTCGTAGGGCACTAGGGGCATTGTAAAGGCTGAGTCCCAAATTACTGATATGTTCCAGGCCCCGTAGGGCACTTGGGGCAGTGTAAAGGCTGAGTCCCAAATTACCGATATGTTCCAGGCCTCGTAGGGCACTTGGGGCAGTGTAAAGGGTGAGTCCCAAATTACCGATATGTTCCAGGCCCCGTAGGGCACTTGGGGCAGTGTAAAGGCTGAGTCCCAAATTACCGATATGTTCCAGGCCTCGTAGGGCACTTGGGGCAGTGTAAAGGCTGAGTCCCACATTACTGATCTGTTCCATCCCTCGTAGGGCACTTGGGGCAGTGTAAAGGCTGAGTCCCAAATTACCGATATGTTCCAGGCCCCGTAGGGCACTTGGGGCAGTGTAAAGGCTGAGTCCCACATTACTGATCTGTTCCATCCCTCGTAGGGCACTTGGGGCAGTGTAAAGTCTGAGTCCCAAATTACCGATATGTTCCTGGCCCCGTAGGGCACTTGGGGCAGTGTAAAGGCTGAGTCCCACATTACTGATCTGTTCCATCCCTCGTAGGGCACTTGGGGCAGTGTAAAGGCTGAGTCCCAAATTACCGATATGTTCCAGGCCCCGTAGGGCACTTGGGGCAGTGTAAAGGCTGAGTCCCACATTACTGATCTGTTCCATCCCTCGTAGGGCACTTGGGGCAGTGTAAAGGCTGAGTCCCACATTACTGATCTGTTCCATCCCTCGTAGGGCACTTGGGGAGGTCTAAAGGCTGAGTCCCAAATTACCGATATGTTCCAGGCCTCGTAGGGCACTTGGGGCAGTGTAAAGGCTGAGTCCCAAATTACCGATATGTTCCAGGCCCCGTAGGGCACTTGGGGTAGTGTAAAGGCTGAGTCCCAAATTACCGATATGTTCCAGTTCTCGTAGGGCACTTGGGGCAGTGTAAAGGCTGAGTCCCAAATTACCGATATGTTCCAGGCCTCGTAGGGCACTTGGGGCAGTGTAAAGGCTGAGTCCCAAATTACAGATATGTTCCAGGCCCCGTAGGGCACTTGGGGCAGTGTAAAGGCTGAGTCCCAAATTACCGATATGTTCCAGGCTTCGTAGGGCACTTGGGGCAGTGTAAAGGCTGAGTCCCAAATTACTGATATGTTCCAGGCCCCGTAGGGCACTTGGGGCAGTGTAAAGGCTGAGTCCCAAATTACAGATATGTTCCAGGCCTCGTAGGGCACTTGGGGCAGTGTAAAGGCTGAGTCCCAAATTACCGATATGTTCCAGGCCTAGTAGGGCACTTGGGGCAGTGTAAAGGCTGAGTCCCACATTACTGATCTGTTCCAGGCCTCGTAGGGCACTTGGGGCAGTGTAAAGGCTGAGTCCCACATTACTGATCTGTTCCAGGCCTCGTAGGGCACTTGGGGCAGTGTAAAGGCTGAGTCCCAAATTACCGATATGTTCCATCCCTCGTAGGGCACTTGGGGCAGTGTAAAGGCTGAGTCCCACATTACTGATCTTTTCCAGGCCTCGTAGGGCACTTGGGGAGGTGTAAAGGCTGAGTCCCAAATTACCGATATGTTCCAGGCCCCGTAGGGCACTTGGGGCAGTGTAAAGGCTGAGTCCCACATTACTGATCTGTTCCAGGCCTCGTAGGGCACTTGGGGCAGTGTAAAGGCTGAGTCCCAAATTACCGATATGTTCCATCCCTCGTAGGGCACTTGGGGAGGTGTAAAGGCTGAGTCCCACATTACTGATCTGTTCCAGGCCTCGTAGGGCACTTGGGGCAGTGTAAAGGCTGAGCCCCAAATTACCGACAAGTTCCAGGCCTCGTAGGGCACTTGGGGAGGTGTAAAGGCTAAGTCCCAAATTACCGATATGTTCCAGGCCTCGTAGGGCACTTGGGGCAGTGTAAAGGTGAGTCCCAAATTACCGATATGTTCCAGGCCTCGTAGGGCACTTGGGGCAGTGTAAAGGCTGAGTCCCACATTACTGATCTGTTCCAGGCCCCGTAGGGCACTTGGGGTAGTGTAAAGGCTGAGTCCCAAATTACCGATATGTTCCAGGCCTCGTAGGGCACTTGGGGCAGTGTAAAGGCTGAGTCCCAAATTACCGATATGTTCCAGGCCTCGTAGGGCACTTGGGGCAGTGTAAAGGCTGAGTCCCAAATTACCGATATGTTCCAGGCCCCGTAGGGCACTTGGGGCAGTGTAAAGGCTGAGTCCCAAATTACCGATATGTTCCAGGCCTCGTAGGGCACTTGGGGCAGTGTAAAGGCTGAGTCCCAAATTACTGATATGTTCCAGGCCCCGTAGGGCACTTGGGGCAGTGTAAAGGCTGAGTCCCAAATTACCGATATGTTCCAGGCCTCGTAGGGCACTTGGGGCAGTGTAAAGGCTGAGTCCCAAATTACCGATATGTTCCAGGCCTAGTAGGGCACTTGGGGCAGTGTAAAGGCTGAGTCCCACATTACTGATCTGTTCCAGGCCTCGTAGGGCACTTGGGGCAGTGTAAAGGCTGAGTCCCACATTACTGATCTGTTCCAGGCCTCGTAGGGCACTTGGGGCAGTGTAAAGGCTGAGTCCCAAATTACCGATATGTTCCATCCCTCGTAGGGCACTTGGGGCAGTGTAAAGGCTGAGTCCCACATTACTGATCTGTTCCAGGCCTCGTAGGGCACTTGGGGAGGTGTAAAGGCTGAGTCCCAAATTACCGATATGTTCCAGGCCCCGTAGGGCACTTGGGGCAGTGTAAAGGCTGAGTCCCACATTACTGATCTGTTCCAGGCCTCGTAGGGCACTTGGGGCAGTGTAAAGGCTGAGTCCCAAATTACCGACAAGTTCCAGGCCTCGTAGGGCACTTGGGGAGGTGTAAAGGCTAAGTCCCAAATTACCGATATGTTCCAGGCCTCGTAGGGCACTTGGGGCAGTGTAAAGGTGAGTCCCAAATTACCGATATGTTCCAGGCCTCGTAGGGCACTTGGGGCAGTGTAAAGGCTGAGTCCCACATTACTGATCTGTTCCAGGCCTCGTAGGGCACTTGGGGAGGTGTAAAGGCTGAGTCCCACATTACTGATCTGTTCCAGGCCCCGTAGGGCACTTGGGGCAGTGTAAAGGCTGAGTCCCAAATTACCGATATGTTCCAGGCCTCGTAGGGCACTTGGGGCAGTGTAAAGGCTGAGTCCCAAATTACCGATATGTTCCAGGCCTCGTAGGGCACTTGGGGCAGTGTAAAGGCTGAGTCCCAAATTACCGATATGTTCCAGGCCCTGTAGGGCACTTGGGGCAGTGTAAAGGCTGAGTCCCAAATTACCGATATGTTCCAGGCCTCGTAGGGCACTTGGGGCAGTGTAAAGGCTGAGTCCCAAAATACTGATATGTTCCAGGCCCCGTAGGGCACTTGGGGCAGTGTAAAGGCTGAGTCCCAAATTACCGATATGTTCCAGGCCTCGTAGGGCACTTGGGGCAGTGTAAAGGCTGAGTCCCAAATTACCGATATGTTCCAGGCCTCGTAGGGCACTTGGGGCAGTGTAAAGGCTGAGTCCCACATTACTGATCTGTTCCAGGCATCGTAGGGCACTTGGGGCAGTGTAAAGGCTGAGTCCCACATTACTGATCTGTTCCAGGCCTCGTAGGGCACTTGGGGCAGTGTAAAGGCTGAGTCCCAAATTACCGATATGTTCCATCCCTCGTAGGGCACTTGGGGCAGTGTAAAGGCTGAGTCCCACATTACTGATCTGTTCCAGGCCTCGTAGGGCACTTGGGGAGGTGTAAAGGCTGAGTCCCAAATTACCGATATGTTCCAGGCCCCGTAGGGCACTTGGGGCAGTGTAAAGGCTGAGTCCCAAATTACCGATATGTTCCATCCCTCGTAGGGCACTTGGGGAGGTGTAAAGGCTGAGTCCCAAATTACCGATATGTTCCAGGCCTCGTAGGGCACTTGGGGCAGTGTAAAGGTGAGTCCCAAATTACCGATATGTTCCAGGCCTCGTAGGGCACTTGGGGCAGTGTAAAGGCTGAGTCCCACATTACTGATCTGTTCCAGGCCTCGTAGGGCACTTGGGGCAGTGTAAAGGCTGAGTCCCAAATTACCGATATGTTCCAGGCCCCGTAGGGCACTTGGGGCAGTGTAAAGGCTGAGTCCCACATTACTGATCTGTTCCAGGCCTCGTAGGGCACTTGGGGCAGTGTAAAGGCTGAGTCCCAAATTACCGACAAGTTCCAGGCCTCGTAGGGCACTTGGGGAGGTGTAAAGACTGAGTCCCAAATTACCGATATGTTCCAGGCCTCGTAGGGCACTTGGGGCAGTGTAAAGGTGAGTCCCAAATTACCGATATGTTCCAGGCCTCGTAGGGCACTTGGGGCAGTGTAAAGGCTGAGTCCCACATTACTGATCTGTTCCAGGCCTCGTAGGTTACTTGGGGAGGTGTAAAGGCTGAGTCCCACATTACTGATCTGTTCCAGGCCTCGTAGGGCACTTGGGGCAGTGTAAAGGCTGAGTCCCACATTACTGATCTGTTCCAGGCCTCGTAGGGCACTTGGGGCAGTGTAAAGGCTGAGTCCCAAATTACCGATATGTTCCATCCCTCGTAGGGCACTTGGGGCAGTGTAAAGGCTGAGTCCCACATTACTGATCTGTTCCAGGCCTCGTAGGGCACTTGGGGAGGTGTAAAGGCTGAGTCCCAAATTACCGATATTTTCCAGGCCCCGTAGGGCACTTGGGGCAGTGTAAAGGCTGAGTCCCACATTACTGATCTGTTCCAGGCCTCGTAGGGCACTTGGGGCAGTGTAAAGTCTGAGTCCCAAATTACCGATATGTTCCATCCCTCGTAGGGCACTTGGGGCAGTGTAAAGGCTGAGTCCCACATTACTGATCTGTTCCAGGCCTCGTAGGGCACTTGGGGCAGTGTAAAGGCTGAGTCCCAAATTACCGACAAGTTCCAGGCCTCGTAGGGCACTTGGGGAGGTGTAAAGGCTGAGTCCCAAATTACCGATATGTTCCAGGCCTCGTAGGGCACTTGGGGCAGTGTAAAGGTGAGTCCCAAATTACCGATATGTTCCAGGCCTCGTAGGGCACTTGGGGCAGTGTAAAGGCTGAGTCCCACATTACTGATCTGTTCCAGGCCTCGTAGGGCACTTGGGGAGGTGTAAAGGCTGAGTCCCAAATTACCGATATGTTCCAGGCCCCGTAGGGCACTTGGGGCAGTGTAAAGGCTGAGTCCCACATTACTGATCTGTTCCAGGCCTCGTAGGGCACTTGGGGCAGTGTAAAGGCTGAGTCCCACATTACTGATCTGTTCCATCCCTCGTAGGGCACTTGGGGAGGTGTAAAGGCTGAGTCCCAAATTACCGATCTGTTCCATCCCTCGTAGGGCACTAGGGGCAGTGTAAAGGCTGTGTCCCACATTACTGATCTGTTCCATCCCTCGTAGGGCACTAGGGGCAGTGTAAAGGCTGAGTCCCAAATTACCGATATGTTCCAGGCCTCGTAGGGCACTAGGGGCAGTGTAAAGGCTGAGTCCCAAATTACCGATATGTTCCAGGCCCCGTAGGGCACTTGGGGCAGTGTAAAGGCTGAGTCTCACATTACCAATGTATTTAGTGCACTACTTTTGACTCAAATAAACTGCACTATGTAGGAAATAGGACGTCATTGGGGATGTAAATAAAGGCTGACCCCAGACCTGTAACAAAACATCACTTTAGAGAGAGAAAGGCACCACCACCAGATTATAGAGAATTAATCTGGTTCTGAGGTCTAATCTCGCTGATAAACATATGGTGATAATTCCAGGAAATGTCCTCCTATCCTTCATGTGTTTAGGATCAAACTACTACTGTAATGTATCTCAGGGTCAATGTGACAAACACAGCTGTGCTACAGTACCCTTATGATCATCAGAATGAAACTGACTATGGACTGCAGCTGTGGGTTGTGGTTAAAATACACAATATTTTGCAGGTATGTTAAATATGTTAATCCTCAACTTCTCTGCTGTGTATCCTTGATATTGTATGGTATGATATGTAAATATTTTACTGTTAGTACACAGTTGTTGTGTGACGGATAAAGTGTTGGTTTGATTACTAATTGCAGCCTCTGCTGTGGCATGAGATATACAACACACTGTGCTCTTATTTCATTATAGTGGTGGTAAAGTGCACTAAACTAGTGTCACGTATAGACCCCCTCCGGCGCTCGAGGTGGTCAGGCTGCTCATTATTACACACACCTGTCACCATCGTTACGCGCACCAGCGCCTCATCAGACTCACCTGGACTCAATCACCTGCCTGATTACCTTCCCTATATCAATCACTCTTTTTGGTTCTTCCTGCCTGATTACCTTCCCTAAATCCATCACTCTCTTTGGTTCTTCCTGCCTGATTACCTTCCCTAAATCCATCACTCTCTTTGGTTCTTCCTGCCTGATTACCTTCCCTATATCCATCACTCTCTTTGGTTCCTCCTGCCTGATTACCTTCCCTATATCCATCACTCTCTTTGGTTCTTCCTGCCTTATTACCTTCCCTATATCCATCACTCTCTTTGGTTCTTCCCACCTGATCATCCGTACTCTACCCGTGTTTCTTTTTCTGTCCATGTTCGTTTATTAAAGTATTCACTCTCTGAACTTGCTTTCCAACTCCCAATGAACACGTTACAACTAGAGCCTAACAGGATTGAATAAGAACTGGGTGGAAAACTCCCGCTGTTTGCATGAATCCAACGTGAAAGTATATTTATTTGTCATAAAACATTTCAAAATATGACTCTCTGTGGCACATATCATCAATCAATCAAATGTATTTATGAAGCCCTTTTTATATCGGCCGATGTCAGAAAGTGCTATACAGAAACCCAGCCTAAAACCTCAAACAGCAAGCAATGCAGATGTAGAAGCACGGTGGTTAGGAAAAACTCCCTAGAAAGGCCAGAACCTAGGAAGAAACCTAGAGAGGAACCAGGATATGAGGGGTGGCCAATCCTCTTCTGGCTGTGCCGGATGGAGATTATAACAGAACAAGGCCAAGATGTTCAAACATTCATATATGAACAGGAGGGTCCGATAATAATAATAATAATATAAATAATAATAATAATCACAGTGGTTGTGGAGGGTGCAACAGGTCAACACCTCAGGAGTAAATGTCAGTTGGCTTTTCATAGCCGATCATTCAGAGTTAGAGACAGCAGGTGCGGTAGAGAGAGAGTCCAAAACAGCAGGTCTGGGACAAGGTAGCACATCCGGTGAACAGGTCAGGGTTCCATAGCCGCAGACAGAACAGTTGAAACTGAAGCAGCAGCACGACCAGCTGGACTGGGGACAGCAAGTAGTCATCAGGCCAGGTAATCCTGAGGCATGGTCCTAGGGCTCAGGTCCTCCAAGAGAAAGAGAGAGAGATAATTAGAGGGAGCATATTTAAATTCAAACAGGACACCGGATAAGACAGGAGAAATACTCCAGATATAACAGACTAACCCTAGCCCCCCGACACAAACTATTGCAGAATAATTACTGGAGGCTGAGACAGGAGGGGTCGGGAGAGACTGTGGCCCCGCACGACTATACCCCCGGGTAGGGACAACCAGGCAGGATATAAGCTCACCCACTTTGCCAAAGCACAGCCCCCACACCACTAGAGGGATATCTTCAACCACCAACTTACTACCTTGAGACAAGGCTGAGTATAGCTCAGGAAGATCTCCCCCACTGCACGAACCCGAGGGGGGCGCCGACCCGGACAGGAAGATCATGTCAGAGAATCCACCCACTCAAGTGGTGCACCCCTCCGAGGGACGGCATGGAAGAGCACCAGTAAGCCAGTGACTCAGCCCCCGTAATAGGGTTAGAGGCAGAGAATTCCAGTGGAGAGAGGGGAACTGGCCAGGCAGAGACAGCAAGGGTGCTTCATTGCTCTAGTGCTTTTCCGTTCACCATCACATCCCTGGGCCAGACTACACTCAATCAAGACTTAAAGGTTGAGACCGAGTCTGCGTCTCTCACATGGATTTCTCACATGGATAGGTAGACCATTCCATAAAAATGGAGCTCTATAGGAGAAAGCCCTGCCTCCAGCTGTTTTCTTAGAAATTCTAGAGACAAGAAGGAAGCCCGCGTCTTGTGACCATAGCGTACGTGTAGGTATGTACGGCAGGACCAAATCAGAAAGATAGGTAGGAGCTAAGCCCATGTCAGGACCAAATCAGAAAGATAGGTAGGAGCTAAGCCCATGTAATGCTTTGTAGGTTAGCAGAAAAACCTTGAACTCAGCCCTTGCCTTAACAGGAAGCCAGTGTTGTCACGGCCGTCCTCCTCCTCATCTGAAGAGGAGAGGCGAGATGGATCTGAGGACCAATACGCGGCGTGGTAAGTGTCCATGGTCAATCTTTAATAAAGAAAGTAGTGAACACTGAACACTATACAAAACCAGTAAACAAAATAACAACCGTGAAGCTAATCATATGGACTGTGCTGAAACAAGCCATCAACATAGACAATCACCCACAAACAAACAGTGCAACCCAGGCTACCTAAGTATGATTCTCAATCAGAGACAACTAATGACACCTGCCTCTGATTGAGAACCATACTAGGCCGAAAACATAGAAATGCCCCAAAACATAGAAAAACAAACATAGAATGCCCACCCAACTCACGCCCTGACCATACTAAATAAATACAAAATAACGGAAATCAAGGTCAGAACGTGACAGTACCCCCCCCCCAAAGGTGCGGACTCCGGCCGCAAAACCTTGACCTATAGGGGAGGGTCTGGGTGGGCGCCTGTCCGCGCTGGCGGCTCTGGCGCGGGATGCGGACTCCACTTCATCATTGTCTTAGTCCGCCTTATTGTCCGCCTCCGTGGCTTTCTCACCATGGCCACCCCTCTCAATGACCCCACTGGACAGAGGGGCTGCTTGGGACAGAGGGGCAGCTCGGGACAGAGGTGAAGCAGCTGCTCGGGACAGAGGGACAGCTCGGGACAGAGGTGGGGCAGCTGCTCGGGGCAGAGGGGCTCAGGCAGCGGCGCCGGACAGGCGGGAGGCTCCGGCAGCGGCGCCGGACAGGCGGGAGGCTCCGGCAGCGGCGCCGGACAGGCGGGAGGCTCCGGCAGCGGCGCCGGACAGGCGGGAGGCTCCGGCAGCGGCGCCGGACAGGCGGGAGGCTCCGGCAGCGGCGCCGGACAGGCGGGAGGCTCCGGCAGCGGCGCCGGACAGGCGGGAGACTCCGGCAGAGGCGCCGGACAGGCGGGAGACTCCGGCAGAGGCGCCGGACAGGCGGGAGACTCCGGCAGAGGCGCCGGACAGGCGGGAGACTACGGCAGAGGCGCCGGACAGGCGGGAGACTCCGGCAGAGGCGCCGGACAGGCGGGAGACTCCGGCAGCGGCGCCGGACAGGCGGGAGACTCCGGCAGCGGCGCCGGACAGGCGGGAGACTCCGGCAGCGGCGCCGGACAGACAGGACCACCTGCAGGGAGGAGACAGAGAGACAGCCTGGTGCGTGGGGCTGCCACAGGAACCACCAGGCTGGGGAGACCTTCAGGAGGCTTGGGGTTAGGACGAGGCACCTGAAGGACCGGGCTGTGGGGGAGCACTGGAGCTCTGGTGCGCAACCTTGGCACCACTTCCCCAGGCTGGATAACCACTCTAGCCCGGACCCTCCAGAGTGCAGGCACAGGTTGAACCGGGCTGTGGGTAAGCACGGGAGATCTAGTGCTTACTACACGCACCTCTCCCTTAGGCTCCATTCCCACATTCGCCCGGCACGAGCGGAGCGCAGGCAGAGGACGCACTGCACCCTCCCAGCGCCCCGGAGACACAGCACGCAGAGCCGGCGCAGGATACCCTGGACCAAAACTGCGTACCGGCGACCAGACCCGCTGAGCAGGCACCATACGCCCTGGCTCGATGCCCGCACTCGCATGACACTCTCGGGGGGCTGTCCTATAGCGCACCGGGCTATGGACACGTACTGGCGACACCGTGCGCTTAACCGTATAATTATAATAAGCACGAGGAGTGAGCGCAGGTCTGCTACCTGGCTTAGCTCCACCCCTCGTGTGCCCCCCCAAAAAAATTGGGGGCTGTCTCTCGTACCTGTCGCACTGCCGTGCTGCCTCCTCATATCGCCGCCGCTCAGCTTTCGCTGCCTCCAGCTCTGCTTTGGGGCGGCGATATTCCCCAGCCTGTGCTCAGGGTCCCTCTCCGTTCAGTATCTCCTCCCATGTCCAGGAGTCCTGTGATACCGGCCGCTGTTGTTGCTGCTGCTGCTGCTGCTGCTGTCGTCGCTGTTTTCTACCACGCCGCTTGGTCCTTGGTTGGTGGGTGATTCTGTCACGGCCGTCCTCCTCCTCATCTGAAGAGGAGAGGCGAGATGGATCTGAGGACCAATACGCGGTGTGGTAAGTGTCCATGGTCAATCTTTAATAAAGAAAGTAGTGAACACTGAACACTATACAAAACCAGTAAACAAAATAACAACCGTGAAGCTAATCATATATACTGTGCTGAAACAAGCCATCAACATAGACAATCACCCACAAACAAACAGTGCAACCCAGGCTACCTAAGTATGATTCTCAATCAGAGACAACTAATGACACCTGCCCCTGATTGAGAACCATACTAGGCCGAAAACATAGAAATGCCCCAAAACATAGAAAAACAAACATAGACTGCCCACCCAACTCACGCCCTGACCATACTAAATAAATACAAAATAACGGAAATCAAGGTCAGAACGTGACAAGTGTAGAGAGGCTAGCACTGGAGTAATCTGATCACATTTTTGGGTTCTACTCAAGAGTCTAGCAGCCGTGTTTAGCACTAACTGAAGTTTATTTAGTGCTTTATCCGGGTAGCCGGAAAGTAGAGCATTGCAGTAGTCTAACCTAGAAGTGACAAAAGCACGGATACATTTTTCGGCATCATTTTTGGACAGAAAGTTTCTGATTTTTGCAATGTTAAGTAGATGGAAAAAATATGTCCTCGAATCAGTTTTGATATGTTCGTCAAAAGCGAGACCAGGGTCCAGAGAAATGCCGAGATCCACAGTTTTATTTGAGACGACTCTACAACCAACAAGATTAATTGTCAGATCCAACAGAAGATCTCTGTTTCTCTTGGGACCTAGAACAAGCATCTCTGTTTTGTCCAAGCTTAAAAGTAAAACATTTGCACTTCCTTTTGTCTGAAACACTGGCTTCCAGTGAGGGCAGTTTTTGGGGCTTCACCATGTTTCTTCGAAATGTACAGCTGTGTATCGTCCGCATAGCAGTGCAAGTTAACATTATGTCTAAGAATGACATCACCAACAGATAAAATATATAGTGACAACAATAGGGCCTGAAGGGCCTAAAACGGAACCTTGAGGAACAACGAAACCATCCACAGAGACAAACTGATATCTTTCCAACAGATAATATCTAAACCAGGGCAGAACTTGTCCGTGTAGACCAATTTGGGTTTCCAATCTCTCCAGAAGAATGTGGTGACCGATAGTATCAAAAGCAGCACTAAGGTCTAGGAGCACGAGGACAGATGCAGAGCCTTGGTCTGACGCCATTAAAAGGTTATTTACCACCTTCACAAGTGCAGTCTCAGTGCTATGATGGGGTCTAAAACCAAACTGAAGCATTTCATATACATTGTTTGTCTTCAGGAAGGCAGTGAGTTGCTGCTCAATAGCTTTTTCAAAATAGTTTGAGCGGAATGGGAGATTTAATATAATTCAATAGGTTTTTATATTTTCTGGGTCCTGGTTTGGCTTTTTCAAGAGAGGCTTTATTACTGCCACTTTTAGTAAGTTTGGTACACATCTGGTGGATAGGGAGCCGTTAATTATGTTCAACATAGGAGGGCCAAGCACAGGAAGCAGCTCTTTCAGTAGTTTAGTTGCAATAAGGTCCAGTATGCAGCTTGAAGTTTTAGAGGCCATGATTATTTTCATCATTGTGTCAAGAGATATAGTACTAAAACACTTGAGTGTCTCCCTTGATCCTAGGTCCTGGCAGAGTTGTGCAGACTCAGGATAACTGAGCTTTGGAGAAAAAAGCAGATTTAGGAGTCCGTAATTGTCTTTCTAATGATCATGATCTCTTCGTCAAAGAAGTTCATGAACTTATTACTGCTGAAGTGAAAGCCATCCTCTCTTGGGGAATGCTGCTTTTTAGTTCGCTTTGCGACAGCATCAAAATACATTTAGGATTGTTCTTATTCTACTCAATTGGAAAAATTGGAAAAATAGGATGGTGGTGCAGCAGTGAGGGCTCTTCGATACTGCACGGTACTGTCTTTCCAAGCTAGTCAGAAGACTTCCAGTTTGGTGTAGCAGCAGTGAGGGCTCTTCGATACTGCACGGTACTGTCTTTCCAAGCTAGTCGGAAGACTTCCAGTTTGGTGGAGCAGCAGTAAGGGCTCTCCGATACTGCACGGTACTGTCTTGTTGAAGTGAGGGATCTAACATTAAGTAGCCCTATTTTGAGATGTGAGATATCACAATCTCTTTCAATAATGACAGGAATGGAGGAGGTCTTAATTCCAGTGAGATTGCTAAAGTGAACATCACCATTTTTAGTTTTGCCCAACCTAGAACGAGGCACAGACAAGGCCTCAATGTGGATAGCTGAGCTGACTACACGGACTGTGCTAGTGGCAGACTCCACTAAACTGGCAGGCTAGCTAACAGCCTGCTTCCTGGCCTGCACCCTATTTCATTGTGGAGCTAGGGGAGTTAGAGCCCTGTCTATGTTCGTAGATAAGATGAGAGCACCCCTCCAGCTAGGATGGAGTCCGTCAATCCTCAACAGGCCAGGCTTGGTTCTGTTTGTGGGTGAGTTCCAGAAAGAGGGCAAATAATTTACAAATTCTATATTTTGGGAGGGGCAGAAAACAGTTTTCAACCAGTGATTGAGTTGTGAGACTCTGCTGTAGAGCTCATCACTCCCCCTAACTGGGAGGGGGCCAGAGACAATTATTTGATGCCGACACATCTTTCTAGCTGATTTACACGCTGAGGCTATGTTGCGCTTGGTGACCTCTGACTGTTTTATCCTAACATCGTTGGTGCCGACGCGGATAACAATATCTCTATACTCTCTCCACTCGCCAGTTTTAGCCTTAGCCAGCACCGTCTAATACTGTGGTTAATGGAGTCTCCAAAGACTAGGGCTTTCATTTTGTCAGAGCTAATGGTGGGAGGCTTCGGCATCTCAGACCCGAGGCCTCCCACCATTAGAGTAATGGTGTTAATCCAGGTATCCTGGTTAAATTCCCAATCTGCCCTCATAACATCATGGCCAACTAATCATCCCCAGCTTCCAATTGGCTCATTCATCCCCCCTCCTCTCCCCTGTAACTATTCCCCAGGTCATTGCTGTAAATGAGAATGTGTTCTCAGTCACGTTACCTGGTAAAATAGCCTCCTTCACCTCTCCAGCCTTCACCTCTCCATCCTCCTTCACCTCTCCAGCCTCCTTCACCTCTCCAGCCTCCTTCACCTCTCCATCCTCCTTCACCTCTCCAGCCTCCTTCACCTCCTTCACCTCTCCAGCCTCCTTCTCCTCTCCAGCCTTCTTCACCTCGTTCACCTCTCCAGCCTCCTTCACCTCTCCAGCCTCCTTCTCCTCTCCATCCTCCTTCACCACTCCAGCCTCCTTCACCTCTCCAGCATCCTTCACCTCCTTCACCACTCCAGCCTCCTTCTCCTCTCCATCCTCCGTCACCTCCTTCACCTCTCCAGCATCCTTCACCTCTTTCACCACTCCAGCCTCCTTCTCCTCTCCAGCCTCCTTCTCCTCTCCAGCCTCCTTCCCCTCTCCAGCCTCCTTCACCTCCTTCACCTCTCTAGCCTCCTTAACCTCTCCAGCCTCCTTCACCTCCTTCACCTCTCCAGCCTCCTTCTCCTCTCCAGCCTTCACCTCCTTCACCTCTACATCCTCCTACACCTCTCCATCCTCCTTCACCTCACCAGCGTCTTTCACCTCTCCAGCCTCCTTCACCTTTCCAGCATCCTTCACCTGTCCAGACTCCTTCACCTCTTCAGCCACCTTCACTTCCTTCACCTCTCCATCCTCCTACACCTCTCCGTACTCCTTCTCCTCTCCAGCTTCCTTCACCTCTCCATCCTCCTTCACCTCTCCATCCTCCTTCACCTCTCCAGCCTCCTTCACCTCTCCATCCTCCTTCACCTCCTTCACTTCTCCAGCCTCCTTCACCTCTCCAGCCTCCTTCTCCTCTCCATCCTCCTTCACCTCCTTCACCTCTCCAGCCTCCTTCACCTCTCCATCCTCCTTCCCCTCTCTAGCCTCCTTCACCTCTATAGCCTCCTTCACCTCTTCAGCCTCCTTCACCTCCCCAGCCTCCTTCACCTATCTAGCCTCCTTCACCTCTCCAGACCCCTTCACCTATCTAGCCTCCTTCACCTCTCCAGCCTCCTTCACCTCCTTCATCTTTCCAGCCTACGTCTCTCCATCCTCCTTTTTCCAAACGATAGCGGAAGGACGACACACACAGAGTTCACCATTATCTGAGGTACTGCATTAAACAGAGAGATAACAGAGTTCATCATTATCTGAGGTACTGCATTAAACAGAGCGATAACAGAGGTCATCATTATCAGAGGTACTGCATTAAACAGAGAGATAACAGAGTTCACCATTATCTGAGGTACTGGATTAAACAGAGAGACAACAGAGTTCATCATTATCAGAGGTACTGCATTAAACACAGAGAAAACAGAGTTCATCATTATCACAGGTACTGCATTAAACAGAGAGATAACAGAGTTCATCATCATCAGACGTACTTCATTAATTCAACAGAGAGATACACTTAAACCTAATTGCTCCAGTCCCTTTGGATAAGAGCATCTAGTAAATGACTGCATTAAACAATGTACTGCATTAAACAGAAATAGTTAAAAGAGAGTTCCCTGTCAGTCCACTTTGGTTAGTGTTGTGGTACTCCTATCGAGTCGGGTCTTGAAACCACAAAACTGCATTCGGAAAGTATTCAGACCTCTTGACTGTTTTCCACATTTTGATACATTACAGCCTTATTCTAAAATGTATTTTTAAAAAGTAATCATAAATCTACACACAATACCTCATAATAACAAAGTGATAAAAGGCTTTTAGAAAACTTTAAAATGGATAACCACCGAGACAGGATTGTGTCGAGGCACAGATCTGGGGAAGGGTATCAAAACATTTCTGCAGCATAGAAACTCCCCAAGAACACAGTGGCCTCCATCATGTTTAAATGGAAGAAGTTTTGAACCATCTAGACTCTTCCTGGAACTGTCCGCCCAGCCAAACTGAGCAATCGGGGAGAAGGGCCTTGGTCAGGGAGGTGACCAAGAACCCGATGGTCACTCTGACAGAGCTCCAGAGTTCCTATGTAGAGATAGGAGAACCTTCCAGAAGGACAACCATCTCTGAGGCACTCTACCAATCAGGCCTTTATGGTAGAGTTACCAGAAAGAAGCCACTCCTCCGAAAAAGGCACATGACAGCCTGCTTGGAGTTTGCCAAAAGGCACCTAAAGGACTCTGACTATGAGAAACAAGATTCTGTGGTCTGATGAAACCAAGATGGAACTCTTTGGCCTGAATGCCAAGCATCATGTCTGGAGGAAACCTGACACCATCCTTACGGTGAAGCACGGTGGTGGCAGCATCATGCTGTGGGGATGTTTTTCAGTGGCGGGGACTGGGAGACTAGTCAGGATCGAGGCAAAGATGAACGGAGCAAAGTACAGAGAGATCATGATGAAAACCTGCTCCAGAGTTCTCAGGACCTCAGACTGGGGCATAGGTTCAATTTCCAACAGGACAACAACCCTAAGCTCACAGCCAAGACAATGCAGGAGTGGCTTTGGGACAAGTCTCTGAATGTTCTTGAGTGGCCCAGCCAGAGCCCGGACTTGATCCTGATTGAACATCTCTGGAGAGACCTGAAAAAAGCTGTGCAATGACTCTCCCCATCCAACCTGAGAGTGCTTGAGAGAATCTGCTGAGAAGAATGGGAGAATCTCCCTAAATACCAATGTGCAAAGCTTGTAGCATCATACCCAAGAAGACTCAAGGCTGTAATCGCTACTAAAGGTGCTTCAACAAATTACCTTTGGCAGCGATTACAGGGTCTGAAAAAACGTATGTAAATGTGATCTATCAGTTGTTGTTTTTTATACATTTGCAAAAATTCTAAAACCTGTGTTTGCTTTTTTATTTTTGGGTATTGTGTGTAGATTGATGAGGGAAAAAATATTTAATCAATTTGAGAATACGTAACAAAATTTGGAAAAAGTCAAGGGGTCTGAATACTTTCCGAATGCACTGTATTGCGTGTGTCAGGCTTGTTTACTCTCAAATAAAATAAAATAAAAATGCATTTGTCACAAGTACCAAATACTACATGTGTAGACCTTATCGTGAAATACTTACTTACAATCCCTTATCCAACAATGCAGTTCAAGAAATAGAGTTCAGAAAATATTTACTAAAAATTAAAATAAAAAGTAACACAACAAAATAACAATGCCGAGGCTATATACAGGGGGTACTGGTACTGAGTCAATGTGCGGGGTACAGGTTAGTTGAGGTAATTTGTACATGTAGGTAGGGGTGAAGTGACTATGCAGAAAGTGTCAAGAAAAAGTATTTGAACCCCTTGGAATTATCTGGATTTCTGCATAAATTAGTCATAAAATTTGATCTGATCTTCATCTAAGTCACAACAACAGACAAACACAGTGTGATTAAACTAATAACACATACATTATTGTATTTTACTTGTCTATATTGAATACATAATTTAAACATTCACAGTGTAGGTTGGAAAAAGTATGTGAACCCCTAGGCTAATGACTTCTCCAAAAGCGAATTGGAGTCAGCTAACCTGGAGTACAATCAATGAGACGAGATTGGAGATGTTGGTTAGAGCTGCCCTGCCCTATAAAAAACACTCACAAAATTTGAGTTTGCTATTCACAAGAAGCAGTGCCTGATGTGAATCTTGCCTCGATCAAAAGAGATCTCAGAAGAGCCAAGATTAAGAATGGTTGACTTGCATAAAGCTGGAAAGGGTTACAAAAGCACATCTAAAAGCCTTGATGTTCATCAGTCCACAGTAAGACAAATTGTCTATAAATGGAAAAAGTTCAGCACTGTAGCTACTCTCTAGGAGTGGCCGTCCCGCAAAGATGACCGCAAGAGCACAGCGCAGAATGCTGAATGAGGTTAAGAAGAATCTTAGAGTGTCAGCTGAAGACTTAAACTAATCTCTGGAACATGCTAACATCTCTGTTGACGAGTTTACGATACGTAACACACTAAACAAGAATGGTGTTCATGGGAGGACAACACGGAAAGCCTGCAGTTCTGCAGTTCGCAAAAGTGCACCTGGATTTTTCACAGGGCTACTGACAAAATATTCTTTGGACAGATGAAACTACAGTTGAGTTGTTTGGAAGGAACACACAACACTATGTGTGGAGAAAAAAAGGCACAGCCCACCAACATCTAAACCTCATCCCAACTGTAAAGTATGGTGAAGGGAGCATCATGTTTGGAGCTGCTTTGCTGCCTCAGGCCCTGGACAGTTTGCTCTCGTCAACGGAAAAAGAAATTCCCAAGTTTATCAAGACATTTTGAAGGAGAACGTAAGGCTATCTGTCCACCAATTAAAGCTCAACAGAAGTTGGGTGATGCAACAGGACAACGACCCAAAACACAGAAGAAAATCAAAAACAGAATGGCTTCAACAGAAGTAAATACGCCTTCTGGAGTGGCCCAGTCAGAGTCCTGACCTCAACCCGATTGAGATGCTGTGTCATGATCTTGAGTGTGGTTCACACCAGACATACTTCACTACTTGGGATAGGGGGCATTATTTTCACGTCCGGATGAAAAGAGTGCCCAAAGTAAACTGCCTGCTACACAGGCCCAGGAGCTAGGGTGTGCATATAGATAGAAAACACTCTAAAGTTTCTAAAACTGTTAAAATGATGTCTGTGAGTATAACAGAACTTATTTGGCAGGCGAAACCCCGAGGACAAACCATCCAGGAAACATTGTTTTTGAGTTCACTGTGTTTTCAATTAGTTTTCTATTAGAATCTAGATTTCGGGGGTACCTCGTTGCAGTTCCTATGGCTTCCACTCGATGTCAACAGTCTTTAATAATTGGTTGATGTTTTTGTTTTGAGTAACGAAGAAGTAGCCCTTTCCTTTCTGAGTGTCAAGCCAAGTGGACTAGTGTTTAGAGTGGGCGTGCGACCTGGAGCTCGCTCCACTTTGATTTTATCCGCTATTGAACACAGTATATTCCGTCTTACATTTTATCGATTATTTACGTTTTAGGATACCTAAAGTAGGATTAGGAAAGTTGTTTGAAATGTCTGGATCAAGTTTACAGGTAACTTATTAGATCATTTGTAGTCATGTTGGGCGAGTTGGAACCAGTGTTTTTCTGAATCAAACGCGCCAAATAAATGGACATTTTGGGGATATAATTAAGGAATTTATCGAACAAAAGGACCATTTGTGATGTTTATGGGACATTTTGAAGTGCCAACAGAAGAAGACCATATTGTTTTTATTTACTTTTTTTGCTCTTTTGCACACCATTATTTCTACTTACACATCACCATCTGTACATCTGTCACTTCAGTGTTAATTTGCTAAATTGTAATTACTTCACTACTATTGGCCTATTTATTGCCTTACCTCCTTACTCCATTAGCACACACTGTATACAGATTTTTATATTGTGTTATTGACTGTACTTTAGTTTATCCCATGTGTAACTTTGTGTTGTTGTTTTTTTTTGCACTGCTTTATCTTGGCCAGGTTGCAGTTGTAAATGAGAACTTGTTCTCAACTGGCCTTCCTGGTTAAATAAAGGTGAAATATTGTTTTTGTTTTAAAAGAAAGATAAGTAAGCATCAACCAGTGGGTCTTACCGAGATGACCAATTTACAGAGGAGTATACAGCGCAGTTATGTGTCCTATAATGAGCATTGGTTGCAAATCTGATGGTCGAATGGTAAAGAACATCTAGCATTTGTGGGTGGAAAAAACTTGATGGACACTAGGCAAGCTTTGTTGTAGAGTATTTAGCACAAAATCCGGGGAGGGGCCAGCTGAGTATAAGACTGTGTCATCTGCATATAAATTAATGAGAGAGCTTCCTACTGCCTGACCTATGTTGTTGATGTAAATTGAGAAGAGTGTGGGGCTTAGGATCGAGCCTTGGGGTACTCCCTTGGTGACAGGCAATGCCTGAGACAGCAGATTTTCTGACTTTATACACTGCACTCTTTGAGAGTTATTTAGCAAACCAGGTCAAAGACGCCTCAGAAACACCAACACACTGTCACACACACTGTCACACACACACACACACACACACACAGTCACACACACACACCAACACACACACACACACACACACACACACACACACACACACACACACACACACACACACACACACACACACACACACACACACAGTCACACCATATGCTCTCACTCAAACTAACACTCACTCCATAATCTGCACATACATTTATACTGACTCTACACACCCACACACATACACTCACATACACTTATACTGACTCTACACCCACACACACCCACACACATACATTTATACTGACTCTACACACCCACACACACACACTCACATACACTTATACTGACTCTACACCCACACACACCCACTCACATACATTTATACTGACTCTACACACCCACACACCCACACACATACATTTATACTGACTCTACACACCCACACACATACATTTATACTGACTCTACACACCCACACACCCACTCACATACACTTATACTGACTCTACACACCCACACACACACACTCACATACACTTATACTGACTCTACACCCACACACACCCACACACATACATTTATACTGACTCTACACACCCACACACCCACTCACATACACTTATACTGACTCTACACACCCACACACACACACTCACATACACTTATACTGACTCTACACCCACACACACCCACACACATACATTTATACTGACTCTACACACCCACACACATACATGTATACTGACTCTACACACCCACTCACATACACTTATACTGACTCTACACACACACACACACCCACTCACATACATTTATACTGACTCTACACACACACACACACCCACACACTCACATACATGTATACTGACTCTACACACACACTCACATACAAGCCGCTGCTACTCTGTTTATCTTGTCTAGCCACCTTACCCCTTGTTATTGATTACCTCATTCCTGGGTTTTGAGTTTAGAAGAAAGACATTTCACTGTATTTGTGCATGTGACATGAAAACTTTCAATGTCCTGCATATAAACACTGAGGCATTTGGGTTGATATGGATTTGATGTTTAAAAAAACATACAGATGATCTGGTTAAGAAGTGAAGATTTAACGTTGTCTTTTTCTACAGAAACAGACGGTGCCTTTCTATAAGCAGTAGGGAGCAGATTATTTTGTCAACCTTTTTATCTGTTGTTGATTATGATGATATTATTTATCAAAGTGCAGCTGCTACTACTCTTAAAACTCTGGATGCAATCTACCATAGTGCCCTTCGTCTTCTTTACAGGGGACAGTTTTGATACTCATCACTGGATCCTGTATCAAAAGGTTGGCTGGACTTCGCTAAAGACCCATGAATCCCTACATTGCTACTTCATACATTTCTGTCTAATCAAACTTTGCTGTTGAAGTATAAACACCTTTTGTTGCCTAACCTGTTCACAGGATTGATTAACTCGAGGTTCCTAGGGTCTCCACCGAGCTAGGTAAATCTGATTTTAGTTTTAAAGCACCATATTATTGGAACAAAATGTCCTCTTTATGTTCTGGTGCCTTTCGGCCAATTTAAATGATTGATTGGTCTTTATGTTATGGTGCCGTCGGCCAATTTAAATTATTGATTGGGAACGTATCTGTGGAGAAATGTAACTGTTTTGATTTGTGATGTTTTATTTGTGCTTCCTATGACTGTGTTTTGTATTTTAATGTGTATATTTGGGTTGAATTATAGAGGGCTGTAATGAACACGAGGGGAGACAGAGAGCTGGTTTCAAGCGCAGGGCGCAGCAGGTGTTTATTGTGAAGGACCACAGGAGGAGGCAGGTAGCTGGGTCCAGGGGCAGGCAGAAGGTCATACACAGGAGGAGGCAGGTAGTTGGGTCCAGGAGCAGGCAGAAGGTCATACACAGTAGAAGTCAGGTAGCTGTGTCCAGGGGCAGGCAGAAGGTCATACACAGTAGAAGTCAGGTAGCTGGGTCCAGGGGCAGGCCGAATGTCATACACAGGAGGAGGCAGGTAGCTGGGTCCAGGGGCAGGCCGAATGTCATACACAGGAGGAGGCAGGTAGCTGGGTCCAGGGGCAGGCAGAAGGTCATACACAGGGGGAGGCAGGTAGCTGGGTCCAGGGGCAGGCAGAAGGTCATACACAGGAGGAGCCTGGTAGCTGGGTCCAGGGGCAGGCAGAAGGTCATACACAGGATGGGGCAGGTAGCTGGGTCCAGGGGCAGGCGGAAGGTCATACACAGGAGGAGGCAGGTAGCTGGGTCCAGGGGCAGGCAGAAGGTCATACACAGGAGGAGCAGGTAGCTGGGTCCAGGGGAAGGCAGAAGGTCATACACAGGAGGAGGAAGTTAGCTGGGTCCAGGGGCAGGCAGAAGGTCATACACAGGAGGAGGAAGGTAGCTGGGTCCAGGGGCAGGCAGAAGGTCATACACAGGAGGGGGCAGGTAGCTGGGTCCAGGAGCAGGCAGAAGGTCACACACAGGGGTCCAAAAGGGCAACAGTACAGGCAGGGAAAAGGCTAATAATGGAGTCCGGGAGATCAGGCAAACGGTTGATAACAGGAAATCTGGCAGTAGTACAGGCAGTGAATAGGCAACAGGAATCATTAGTGAGGCAGGCAAAAACTATCATACACGAGAGGAGTAAATCACGGGAGATCCAGCGCTCTGAAAGCCGTGTGCCACAAAACAAACAATACCTCACAGTGATGGGGTGTACAGAACTGAACTAAATAGTGTGTGATAATGACAATCAGGTGTGTGAACAGGTGATTACAATTCAGATGATTGGGATCTGGAGAGTGAGCTGCGTTCAGGGGATCTACATGTTTGAGGGTGTGAGTTGGGAGCAGACATTACAAGGGCGCATTTGAAAAAGAGACCTCGGTCTTCCCTGTTAAAATAAAGGATGCCTCAAATGACATACAGTAGCATAATGCAGGGACAACTTCATCAAACAGTAGTAGAACGGTACAGCTATGTCTCTTCTTACCTTGATCGTCGGTATTAGCTACTATTTTGCCATATCTTCAACATAATTTGGAGTCTCATCACAAAATCGTGTGTCAAGGGGAATGTTGTTCGCCACTAAGATGGCTGTTGACTGATGTTGGCAGATTTATCCTCATTTTCTGAAAGTGTAATTCATAAAGACCTTCGCTATTGAAATGCAAGCAGCAGGTGATGAGATCAGACACAGAACGTTTTACAATATTACAATCACTCAGGTCAACCTTACTAACATGATTGTAATACAGTCATCAGTACTATTCATAACCTTACTGGACCTCCTTAGCACAGGCAAGAATACAGTGCCTCATCGCCTATGGCATTTTTCAGATTTTGTTGCATTACAACCTGTAATTTAAATAGATTTTTATTTGGATTTCATGTAATGGACATACACAATATAGTCCAAATTGTTTCAAAATTGTTTTACTAAAAAGTGGTGCTTGCCTATCTATTCACCCCCTTTGATATGAAGCCCCTAAATAAGATCTGGTGCAACCAATTACCTTCAGAAGTCACATAATTGGTTAGATTGCACACAGGTGGACTTTATTTAAGTGTCTGTCACATGATCTGTCACATGATCTCAGTATATATAAACCTGTTCTGAAAGGCCCCAGAGTCTGCAGCACCACTAAGCAAGGGGCAACACCAAGCAAGCGACACCATGAAGACCAAGGAGCTCTCCAAACAGGTCAGGGACAAAGTTGTGGAGAAGTACAGATCAGGGTTTGGTTTTAAGAAAATCACAGAAACTTGAACATCCCACAGAGCACCAATAAATCCATTATTAAAAATGGAAAGAATATGGCACCACAGCAAACCTGCCAAGAGAGGGCCGCCCACCAAAAATCGCGGACCAGGCAAGGAGGGCATTAATCAGAGAGGCAACAAAGAGACCAAAGATAACCCTGAAGGAGCTGCAAAGCTCCACAGCGGAGATAGGAGTATCTGTCCGTAGGACCACATTAAGCAGTACACTCCACTGAGCTGGGAATTAAGGAAGAGTGGCCAGAAAACACATTTGATGTTCACCAAAAGACATGTGGGAGACTCCCCAAACATATGGAAGAAGGTACTCTGATCAGATGAGACTGAAATGTAGCTTTTTGGCCATCAAGGAAAACGCTATATCTGGTGTAAACCAAACACTTCTCATCACCCTGAGAACACCATCCCCACTGTGAAGCATGGTGGTGGCAGCATCATGCTGTGGGGATGTTTTTCATCAGCAGGGACTGGGAAACTGGTCAGAATTTAAGGAATGATGGATGGCGCTAATTACAGGGAAATTCTTGAGGGAAACTTTTTTCAGTCTTCCAGAGATTTGAGACTGGGATGGAGGTCCACCTTCCAGCAGGACAATGACCCTAAACATACTGCTAAAGCAACACTCAAGTGGTTTAAGGTGAAACATTTAAATGTCTTGGAATGGCCGAGTCAAATCCAATTAAGAATCTGTGGTATGACTTAAAGATTGCTGTACACCAACGGAACCCATCCAACTTGAAGGAGCTGGAAGAGTTCTGCCTTGAAGAATGGGCAAAAATGAGATGTAATTTTGGATGAATCACCCATTATTAAATGTGGTGGCTGCAAGCTGTCTGTGTTTACACCTCTCTGAGTCTCCAAAGACAGCTTTGAGTCGAGGGAGAGAGGTTACAAGGGAAAGGGTTGGGGAAGTAGCTGGAGGTTCAGATCTCCTGTACAGGTATCCTGCTGTAGCTTATCAACCAGCTTGTTTTTAGAATCAGGTGCACTGGATTACGGTTGGAGAAAACCTAGAAGGAGGTAACTCTCCAGGAGAGACCTACAATGTTTCTAAAACGTGGACAATCTAACCCTATACCTATACACTATCTACTATCTAACCCTGTACCTCTACACTATCTAATATCTAACCCTGTACCTATACACTATCTAACCCTGGACCTATACACTATCTACTATCTAACCCTAACCCTAGCCTAACCCAACCCTAACCCTAACCCTAACCCTAATCCTACCCTAACCTATCCTAACCTAACCCTAACCCTAACCCTACCCTAACAATACTCTAACCCTACCCTAACCCAACCCTAACCCTACCCTAACCCTAACCCTAACCTAACCTAACCCTAACCTAACCCTAACCCTAACCTAACCCTAACACTAACCCTAACCCTATTTTGGTTAACCCTAACCCTAACCCAATTCTAACCAAACCCTAACCCTAACCCAACCGTAACCTAACCCGAACCCAACCCAACCATACACTAACCCAACCCTTACCTAACCCTTACTTAACCCTAACCCTAAACCTAACCCTAACCTAACGCTAACCCTAACCTAACCCTAACCCAAACCCTAACCTAACCTAACCTAACCTTACCCTTACCCTTACCCTAACCCAACCCTAACCCTTACCCTTACCCTAACCTAACCCTAACCCAAACCTAACCCTAACCTAACCCTTACCCTAACCCTTACCCTGACCTGACCCTAACTCTAACCCAACCGTAACCTAACCCTAACCCAACTCTTACCCAACCCTAACCCTAAACCTTACCTTTACCCAACCCTAACCCTAACCCAATTCTAACCCAACCCTAACCTAACCCTAACCCAACCGTAACCTAACCCTAACCTAACACTAACCCTTACCTTAAACCAACCCTAACCCAACCCTAACCTAACCCTAACCCAACACTAACCCAACCCTTACCCAACCCTAACCTAACCTTAACCTAACCCTAAAGCTAACCCTTACTCTAACCAAACCTAACCTAACCCTCACCTAACCTTACCCTTACCCTAACCCAACCCTTACCTAACCCTTACTTAACCCTAACCCTAAACCTAACCCTAACCTAACGCTAACCCTAACCTAACCCTAACCCAAACCCTAACCTAACCTAACCTAACCTTACCCTTACCCTAACCCAACCCTAACCCTTACCCTTACCCTAACCTAACCCTAACCCAAACCTAACCCTAACCTAACCCTTACCCTAACCCTTACCCTGACCTGACCCTAACTCTAACCCAACCGTAACCTAACCCTAACCCAACTCTTACCCAACCCTAACCCTAAACCTTACCTTTACCCAACCCTAACCCTAACCCAAATTCTAACCCTAACCTAACCCAACCCTAACCCCCTAACCTAACACTAACCCTTACCCTAACCCAACCCTAACCCAACCCTAACCTAACCCTAACCCAACCCTAACCCAACCCTTACCCAACCCTAACCCTAACCCAACCTAACCCTAAAGCTAACATAGCCCTTACTCTAACCAAACCTAACCTAACCCTCACCTAACCTTACCCTTACTCTAACCCAACCCTAACCTAACCTTAACCCAACACTAACCCAACCCTTACCTAACCCTAACCCTAACCCAACCCTAACCTAACCCTAACCTAGCCCTTGCTCTAACACTAACCCTTACCTAACCTAACCCTAAAACTAACCTAGCCCTTACTCTAACCGAACCTAACCTAACCCTAACCTTACCCTAACCTAACCCTAACCCTAACCCTAACCCAACCCTAACCCTAACCTAACCTAACCCAACCCTAACCCAACCCTAACCCTAACCCTAACCCTAACCCTAAC